>NW_025300245.1:0-914 GCF_018294505.1 Triticum aestivum
TTGTCTTGTCGTCTTGTTCTGAGAATTCCAGCTAATCATGACAAGAAGAGGAAAGGAAAACTCTGGAAGGATCGGTCTTCTCGAAGATCGAACAACTCAGGATTATCTCCCGGAATGAGACATAGAACCGTCTCTCGGGTTGAGACACGAGATACACATCAAGAGGGGTGGAAGAAACGGATGACGGAGGTTCACTAGGTAGACCACAATTTCACGCTTAGGAAGGTGGTAAACGATTGTCAACGTAGCGAGGAGTTGAGTTGCCATGATACCACGACGAAACATCCTGAAGGAGGGTGATTCGTAGATTATCCCCTTAAGTGGCAAAAAGAATTACCTTTGATTCAGAGATCATTTAAAACCTTTATACCAGCCTAAGGCAATTCTCAAGCGATCGTTTGGAGGGGGGTCGGTAGAATGGCATACTCAGACTTGGATGATGTGGATTACCTTGTTGAAGACAACGCAATGTATGATTTTCCTTATCACCGGAAATGGAAGGGACCCATGGTAGAATGGCACATTGGCGGGGCAAGCTGGAAATAGAATGCAAATGCTGGGAATGATTCTGGTAACTGGGGAAGAACCCAACAACAGAGAGTGAATTCACTGTTTGAAAAGATCATAGCATTGCCGAGGAAACTGAGAGCAAACCCAGTTAGTGCCGACGATAACACCTAGAGCTTGTGCGTGCTCTCAAGAACTTGAGCATTTCCATATTCATCAAGGTTTTACCAACATCCGTGTCAAGGGTCCGGTAACACAACTTGCTGCCATGATGAATGATGATGGATGATGCAGATGCAAAGGAAGATAACACTTTCTCAGATTTCACCTTAGCGAGGCCAAGGAAATAAAAATCTGGATGATCGACCGAGAGACATTTAGCACTCCGCTTCTAATGTTCTCCTTGA
>NW_025300246.1:0-914 GCF_018294505.1 Triticum aestivum
ACCCTATCTCTTGTTTCCCCACACATACGGACTCTAAAAATAGCCTATACTTATGTATTTCGAAATTACATGGGCCTGGCCCAATAATAAGGTGACGCAGCACCTAAAATAGCCTCGGGACGAAATTTATGAAGTGGCATCTTGTATATTTCGTCCAAGGCTTCATGCACCCATTATGGTGGCTTCAAAGTCCTGAAATCATCACTTGTAACTCCGTTCTTGTTCCCCTTGCGCATGCCATCATCTCCATGCTTGTTCTTGCGCCAATGTTCATCCTTCTCCAAGCTAGGCCCTTCATTTGTAAGCAAAACAAATGTATCCAATTTAGGCAGCATCATATTCTCATGAACATTAGAATCATTACCAAGAAACGAAAGTACCTGGTAATTTAGTTGGCGTGCACGAGCTCTAGTAATTGGTCCAGTATGTATAGCAGCAGGGGCTGTGGGTGTAACAATTGTATTGATGTCCTCATCATCCTCCTCTTCTTGAAATGAAGTCGTCCTCGACGGAAGTTCATCTTCCTCACCCAAATAAGGCTTCAAATCTGCAATGTTAAAAGTGGGACTAACCCCAAAATCTGCAGGCAGCTCCAGTTTATATGCATTATCATTTATTTTCTCTAACACCTTAAAGGGACCATCAGCACGTGGCATTAACTTTGATTTGCGCAAATCAGGAAATCTATCCTTACGCAAATGTAACCAAACAAGATCTCCAGGTGCAAACACAACATGTTTTCTACCCTTATCTCCAGCAAGTTTATATTTAGCATTCATACGCTCAATGTTTTCCTTAGTTAACTCATGCATTTTTAAAATCAATTCAGCACGTTGTTTAGCATCAAAATTAACCTTCTCCGAAGATGGAAGAGGCAACAAATCAATAGGTGCACGAGGTAGGAAACCATACAC
>NW_025300247.1:0-914 GCF_018294505.1 Triticum aestivum
TTCCTGATTTTAATAAGACTTTTGAGCTTGAATGTGATGCTAGTGGAATTGGATTAGGAGGTGTGTTATTACAAGATGGCAAACCTGTTGCATACTTTTCTGAAAAATTGAGTGGGCCTAGTCTGAATTATTCTACTTATGATAAAGAATTATATGCTCTTGTTCGGACTTTAGAAACATGGCAACATTATTTATGGCCCAAAGAATTTGTTATACATTCTGATCATGAATCTTTGAAACATATTAAAAGTCAAGCTAAACTGAATCGCAGACATGCTAAATGGGTTGAATTCATTGAGACTTTCCCTTATGTCATTAAACACAAGAAGGGAAAAGAAAATGTTATTGCTGATGCATTGTCTCGTCGCTATACTATGCTTTCACAACTTGACTTCAAAATATTTGGTTTAGAGACCATCAAAGATCAATATGTGCATGATGCTAATTTTAAAGATGTAATGCATGATTGTAAAGAAGGAAGAATGTGGAACAAGTTTGTTGTTAACGATGGATTTGTGTTTCGTGCTAACAAGCTATGCATTCCAGCTAGCTCCGTTCGTCTTTTGTTGTTGCAGGAGGCGCATGGAGGAGGATTAATGGGACACTTTGGCGTGAAGAAGACGGAGGACGTACTTGCTACACATTTCTTTTGGCCAAAGATGAGACGGGATGTTGAGCGTTTTATTGCTCGCTGCACTACATGTCAAAAAGCTAAGTCACGACTCAATCCTCATGGTTTATATATGCCTTTGCCTGTACCTAGTGTTCCTTGGGAGGATATATCTATGGACTTTGTTTTAGGTTTACCTCGAACAAAGAAGGGGAGGGATAGCATATTTGTTGTCGTGGATAGATTCTCGAAAATGGCACACTTTATACCATGTCATAAAAGCGATGATGCTGTTAATGTTGCT
>NW_025300248.1:0-914 GCF_018294505.1 Triticum aestivum
TGCAGAAAACGAAACAAAAAAACAATTAAAAATAGCAACAATAAGTATTTTGTTGTAAGTACAAACAAAATAAAATAAATAAAGCAAGAAAGAAAACAAAAAAATAAAAAAAGTGTTTTCAAATTTGAAAACTAATGGCACTAATAGAAAGTTTATAATTTTTCTAAAACTAAAGGAAAAAAGAATTAAAAAATAAAGCAAAAAACAAAAGAAAATAAATAATGCAGAAAACAAAAAAACTGGAAAATAATTAAAAATAGCAACAATAAGTATTTTGTTGTAAGTAGAAACAAAATAAAATAAATAAAGCAAGAAAAAAACAAAGAAATGCGTCCTACTGGGCCCCACGGCCTGAATACGACTAAAAACCCAACCATGGGCTAGGATTCAGGCCCGTAGTAGGCCCAGAAGGCCCATCAGGCAAAGCAGTAGCAAATAGGCCCGCAAGCCTACGGTGGAGACGAGCTCGAGAGGGGTGCGGCAGTGGGGCTTATAAACCACTGCGCGCCCCTCTCAACTAGCGAGGTGGGACTAAACTTTGGCCCCGACGCTGGCAGCACAGGGTCCTTTGGTACCGGTTCGTGGCACCAACCGGTACCAATGCCCACCCTTTAGTCCCGGTTGGTGCCACCAACCGGGACCAAAGGTTGCCGCTTCCCGCCCTTTGGGTTGCTGAAAAGAGGCCTTTGGTCCCGGTTGGTGGTACCAACCGGGACTAAAGGTGGCATTAGTCCCGGTTGGACTCACGAACCGGGACCAATGCTCTTTCTATATATACAGCACTTAGGAAAATTTGACGAACACATCACGAGTTGCCCCCGGCCCGCCCGACGACGCCGAGCTCATCGACGCCGCCAGGCTGCCCAGATCGACGTCGTCCGCTGCCCCGACACCGCCCGCCGCCCAGACGCTGC
>NW_025300249.1:0-914 GCF_018294505.1 Triticum aestivum
CCTATGCACCATTCAGAGCAATGTCATAAATTTTCAACACTTTCTAACATCATTTGCTATTTTCAGTCTTTTACCGATTTGTTTAGAGAGCTAAATGACCGTGAAATTGAAAATCACTACAGAATGAACTCTGAAAAGGTTGAAACTTGGCATGGTATCATCATTTCACCCACATGGAATGTGAAAAAGAGCAGAGGGTTACGGAAAAAACTGGACACACTTCGTGTACAAACTGGACGATCTCTTTCGGAGTATCTGAGTTTCGGACAAGAACTCATCTGTTACACGGCACTTCATTTTTTAAACTTATTTGAACTCCAGACATTTTTTTGTGTTCCTATGCACCATTCAAAGAGACGTCATCAATTTTCAACACTTTCTAACATCATTTGCTATTTTTTAGTCATTTACCGATTTGTTTAGAGAGCTAAATGACCGTGAAATTGAAAATCACTGCAAAATGAACTCTGAAAATGTTGAAACTTGGCATGGTATCATGAATTCACCCACATAGCATGTGCAAAATAGTAGAGAGGGTTACGGCAAAAACTGGACACACTTCGTGTACAAACGGGAAAATCTCTTTCGGAGTATTAGGGTTTCGGACAAGAACTCATCTATTACATGGGCACTTCATTTTTCTAACGTTATTTGAACTCCAGACTTTTTTTGCATTCTGTATGCACCATTCAAAGCGACATCATCAATTCTCAACACTTTCTAACATCATTTGCTATTTTCAGTCATTTACCGATTTATTTAGAGAGCTAAATGACCGTGAAATTGAAAATCAATACAAAATGAACTCTGAAAAGGTTGAAACTTGGCATGGTATCATGATTTCACCCACATGGCATGTGAAACAGAGTAGAGAGGGTTACGACAAAAACTAGATGAACTTCGTGTACAAACTC
>NW_025300250.1:0-914 GCF_018294505.1 Triticum aestivum
GGAAGTCCTCGTGTTGCGTTCCCTTTTTAATTTTTTTGCACCGCGTGCAAAACAAAACGCACGAGCGCGACGTATGTTTAGCACGTTTTATTATTTTGCACGTTTACGGTAAGTTTTAGCTCGCTGCTCATTATTCACGCGTCTAGCGGCGGCAAGCGTGTTCTGAAAGGGGTCGAAACCATGGTAAATAGGCACTGGTGCAGTTGAACCGTGGTAAAACTCGTCTCCGTAGTTGAGCGGGAGCGGCCAAAGGAATGTGCAATCGTGTGTGTAGTGGAGCTGGGAGGGGCAAGCATAAGGGACGAAGACGGGGGTAACATGTCGGATGCGATCATACCAGCACTAAAGCACCTGATCCCATCAGAACTCCGAAGTTAAGCGTGTTTGGGCGAGAGTAGTACTGGGATGGGTGACCTCCTGGGAAGTCCTCATGTTGCATTCCCTTTTTAATTTTTTTGCACCGCGTGCAAAACAAAACGCACGAGCGCGACGTATGTTTAGCACGTTTTATTATTTTGCACGTTTACGGTAAGTTTTAGCTCGCTGCTCATTATTCACGCGTCTAGCGGCGGCAAGCGTGTTCTGAAAGGGGTCGAAACCATGGTAAATAGGCACTGGTGCAGTTGAACCGTGGTAAAACTCGTCTCCGTAGTTGAGCGGGAGCGGCCAAAGGAATGTGCAATCGTGTGTGTAGTGGAGCTGGGAGGGGCAAGCATAAGGGACGAAGACGGGGGTAACATGTCGGATGCGATCATACCAGCACTAAAGCACCGGATCCCATCAGAACTCCGAAGTTAAGTGTGCTTGGGCGAGAGTAGTACTAGGATGGGTGACCTCCTGGGAAGTCCTCGTGTTGCATTCCCTTTTTAATTTTTTTGCACCGCGTGCAAAACAAAACGCACGAGCGCGACGTA
>NW_025300251.1:0-914 GCF_018294505.1 Triticum aestivum
GATTCTGGTCCGTTCCGTGCACTATTACTCGCCGCTTTGGGGTCCCAGAGCGATTTCCATGGTTGTTGAACTCCAAGGTGCACTTACGTGTCTGTCATCAACATTCATAGTTTTTGCCAATTCTGGCCCGTTTCTTGGACTATTACTCTGTTTTGGCGTCCCGGTGTGATTTCCATGATTGACGAACACCGGGGTGCGTTTATGTGTCGGTTAGCAACACTCGCATTTTGGGCCGCTTCTGGCCCGTTTCGTCGACTATTACTCACCGTTTTGGGGCCCCAAAGCGATTTCCATGGTTGTTGAACCCCATGGTGCGCTTACGTGTCGATCATCAACGATCGCAGTTTGGGCCGATTTTGGCCCGTTTCTTGCACTATTAATTAGTTTTGGGCGTCCCCCAGTGATTTCCACGATTGACTAACTCCGTGGTGCGTTTACATGTCAGTCATCAACACACAATTTTGGTCGACTCTGGTCCATTTCGTGCACGATTATTCACCATTTTGGCGTCCCAGGGCGATTTCCATGATTGACAATTCCCGGGGTGCGTTTGCGTGTCTGTCCTCAACACTCACAGTTTTGGCCAATTCTGACGCGATTCGAGGACTATTACTCAACATTTAGGGGTCCCGAAGCGATTTCCATAGTTGTTGAACCCCAAAATGCGTTTACGTGTCGGTCATGAACACTCACAGTTGTGGCCGATTCTGGCCCGTTTTGTGGACTATTACTCACTGTTTGTGGTCCCGGTGTGACTTGCGCAATTAACAAACCCCGGGGTGCGTTTACGTGTCGATCATCAACACTCGCAAATTCGGCCGATTCGGGCTCGTTTTCTGGCACTCGCAGTTTTGGCCGATTCTGGCCCGTTTCATGGACTATTACTCACCGTTTTGGTGTCCCGGAGTGCTTTC
>NW_025300252.1:0-914 GCF_018294505.1 Triticum aestivum
GGGAAATTTGGATCCGCGGTATGGGGACAGGAAGGGGCCATAGGTGGAAGCGGAGGCGGGTAGGCAGGGAAGTGGGGAAGGGCTAGGCATGTGGCGGGGAGGAAGGCCGGAGACGCTGGGTCGCCGGCGCCGTGCCGGAGGAGGGGGGAAGTTTGGATCCTCGACTCGGGGGTGGCAAGGCAAAGTCTCCAGGGCATGAGAAAGCGGTGGCGGGGGCGAGGAGGTGGGAGGGGATAGGCGTGGCGGCGAGGAAGGAGCCGCCGGGTCGCCGGCGACGGCGGGGACAGGAGATCGCATCTGGATTGCGTGTGATGAAGGACGGAATGGTTGGTGCGTGGTCGCCTGGTGCTCTTTGGATGCGAGCTTTTTTTGAGAAATCTTTGGATGCGAGCTATGACCGGTTGCTGGGCTTGGGCGGCCGAAGCACGACGGCCCTTGTCGACCTGGCCCAACCCGGCCCGAACCCAATCACTAGTTCTCACCAATCCCGATGCAATGAGAGTATGAGGGTTAGGGTGAATTCGAAACAATGTGTTTTGGATAAATATAGGCCCCGATTCGGTGTGCAGGAATTTTCGTGGGTCTGGTTTCCTTGGGGAAAATAACCTGCGATGCGTTTGGTTCAAAGGAACGTCCTCGCTCATTCTACAGGAAAGTTCACATATCCTATACATTTTTTACTATAGGAACAAAAAAAAGCTACTCTAACCCAATGTTTGGGCGGAAGCCCGATGCAAGGTGTGAGTTGGCCGGTCTAAAAAAATCCTTGCATGTGAGTGTCAAGCAATCTGCTAAGAAACATGCATGTATGGGTGAACAAAAAACTATTTTTATATAATTGAAGGCAAGTGCATGCACTGGCTTTTATCCACCGGTTCCTTCGGTTTTACTAGTTCACGTCGAACTCATCAAAA
>NW_025300253.1:0-914 GCF_018294505.1 Triticum aestivum
GCGGAGTTTGAAAATGTGACCTTTGGTACCGGTTCGTGCCATGAACCGGTACTAATGCCTCAAACCCCATTAGTACCGGTTGGTGGCTTGAACCGGGACTAAAAGTCTAACCTTTAGTCCCGGTTGGTGCCACGAACCGGTACTAAAGGGAATCACACCCTTTAGTCCCGGTTCGTGGCACCAACCGGGACTAAAAGGTCCAGACGAACCGGTACAAATGGCCCACGTGGCCCCTGGGCGCACGAACCGGGACTAATGCTCCCATTAGTCCCGGTTTTAGACTGAACCGGGACTAATGGGCTAACCCGGGGTGGACCAAAGCCCTCTTTTCTACTAGTGATTGTTCTAGCTGTTATGTATTTAGTTATCTTTTAGGAAACAAACTGTTACTTATCACATAACCTCAAGAGCTTGATCTGAGTTTATCGGCACAGGAATATTGTCTTATTATGTGATTCAGATTCATTTAGTTTTTACAGTGTTATAAACCACTGCATACCCAAAATTCATGTATGTGATTCAGCATAACTTGAATATGTGTATTTGAATTCACATACCTTATTTGAAATAATTTTATCTGAATTCTTGTATGGAAAATTAAGTACTTAATTTCAATGATATAAAATAAAATCATTGAACATAAATTCAAACTTTCCTGGAATTCATTATTTAAGTTTGCAGAATACGGGCGCCTTGGAGCCCTAATCCGGGTTCCTTATTACAAGGGGCTACATGGTGTCTGTACTCCATGATTCCGAATGCAAAAATTCACGACTATCAAATTTAAAGCATTCGCCTATCCATACATCATTCAAATATATTGACTTTTTGGAGTATTTTAAACCCATACCCAGAATTCAGAGTATGTGATTTCGTAGAGACTAAACTCATTTGTTTTCAAATATATCACCCCC
>NW_025300254.1:0-914 GCF_018294505.1 Triticum aestivum
TGTTCCTATGGGCCGACCTAACACAACCGGGTGGAGAGGTCCACTGGTCAAAGCCCGTCCGTGCAAAGTCAAAGGGCTAGATCCCGTGGTCAAACGCTACAGGGTTAGGCGGGACGGGGGCCCTGGGGGGGTAGCAATGCCACCGGAGCGTCGTACCGGGCCCTCATACATGCGGGGTGGTGTTGTGGCATGTCCGAAGAGGCGGCACGCGTCTCCGGGTTGTGGCCCCCCTCACGGACGGCAATGAAACGGTGGTAGACGTTCTGCGGTAACGATGCAGCGTGAATATTATTAAATACTTGGAGCGCGATAAAATCATGAGTTTTTTACACAACGTGGGCACATGTGCTATAGGACTGATGGTATTTTTTCATAATTTTTTGTGATGGAGAAGTATCTGAACACTTCCCTCTACGCGGATTGCTCTTCGCACGTCTACGACTGTTGCCGGCGGCCTTTGGGGGGTAGCATACCGTAAAATCTTGCGTAGGCGGCCTCTCAAAAGTCTGGAAGTGTTGAGGCGGTTGCAAACGCCCAGCAAGCGTCTCCGGTGCGTGCCCCCCCTCACGGACGGCGCCGCCGCCGGCACCCGGAGGGGGGAAACGGACGCGTCGGGTCTACACGGAGTGGATGTAGTCGTGGGCCTGGCCCGGATGTTGCTCCCCGGTGTCCCTCTGGGCCGACCCGACACAACCGGGTGGAGAGGTGCACTGGTCAAAGCCCGTCCGTGCAAAGTCAAAGGGCTAGATCCCGTGGTCAAACGCTACAGGGTTTGGCGGGACGGGGGCCCTGGGGGGGTAGCAATGCCACCGGACCGTCGTACCGGGCCCTCATACATGCGGGGTGGTGTTGTGGCATGTCCGAAGAGGCGGCACGCGTCTCCGGTGCGTGGCCCCCCTCACGAACGGCGCCGC
>NW_025300255.1:0-914 GCF_018294505.1 Triticum aestivum
GTTCATTTGTAACGCTTTTCAATTTTAGCGTCTTATAGCACAAAATAATTAGTAAATGCATGAAAAATAACAAATGAAGTCAGAAAGGATTGAAAAATGATGATGTTGCTTTGAATGGTGCATTTTGAACACACAAAAAGTCAGGAGTTAAAATAACTTTTAAAAAATGAAATCCCTTTGTACCAAACGAGTTTCCGTATGAAATCCTGATAGTTTGAAAGAGATTGTCCGTTTTCTACACGAAGGCCATCCAGTTTTTGCCGTAACCCTCCCAACTTTCTTGCACATGCTATGTGGATGAAATGATGATACCATGCCAACTTTTCACCTTTTCAGAGTTCATTTGAAATGCTTTTCAATTTTAGGGTCTTATAGCTCAAAATAATTAGTAAATGCATGAAAAATAACAAATGAAGTCAGAAAGGATTGAAAAATAATGATGTGGCTTCGAATGGTGCATTTTGAACACACAAAAAGTCAGGAGTTCAAATAAGTTAAAAAAATGAAATCCCTTTGTAACAGACGAGTTTCCGTATGAAATCCTGATAGTTTGAAAGAGATTGTCCGTTTTGTACATGAAGTGCATCCAGTTTTTGCCATAACCCTCCAAACTTTCTTGCACATGCTATGTGGATGAAATGATGATACCATGCCAACTTTCAACCTTTTCAGAGTTCATTTGAAACGCTTTTCAATTTTAGCGTCTTATAGCACTAAATAATTAGTAAATGCATGAAAAATAACAAATGAAGTCAGAAAGGATTGAAAAATGATGATGTTGCTTTGAATGGTGCATTTTGAACACACAAAAAGTCAGGAGTTCAAATAAGTTTTAAAAAATGAAATCTCTTTGTACCAAACGAGCTTCCGTATGAAATCCTGATAGTTTCAAAGAGATTGTCCGTTTTCTACAC
>NW_025300256.1:0-913 GCF_018294505.1 Triticum aestivum
GAACTAGCTCTATAGTCTAGTACAAACAATTTTACACTGAATGGAATTTTACACTATAGTTGAACTAGCTCTATAGCCGAGTACAAATAAATTTACACTAGAGTTGAACTAGATCTATAAGCTAGTCCAAATAATTTTACACTAGAGATGAACTAGCTGTATAAGCTAGTTCAAATAATTTTACACTAGAGTTGAACTAGCTCTATAGCCTAGTACAAATAATTTTACACTATAGTTGAACTAGCTCTATAAGCTTGTACAAATAATTTTAGACTAGAGTTGAACTAGCTCTATAAGCTAGTTCAAATAATTTTACACCAGAGTTGAACTAGCTCTATAAGCTAGTTCAAATAATTTTACACTAGAGTTGAACTAGCTCTATAAGCTAGTTAAAATAATTTTACACTAGAATCGAACTAGCTCTATAGCCTAGTACAAATAATTTTACACTAGAGTTGAACTAGCTTTATAAGCTAGTTCATTTAATTTTACACTAGAGTTGAACTAGCTCTATAAGCTAGTTCAAATTATTTTACACTTGAATCGAACTAGCTCTATAGCCTAGTACAAATAATTTTACACTAGAGTTGAACTAGCTCTATAGCCGAGTACAAATAATTTTATACTAGAGTTGAACTAGATCTATAAGCTAGTTCAAATAATTTCACACTAGAGTCGAACTAGCTATATAGCCTAGTACAAATAATTTTACACTAGAGTTGAACTTGCTCTATAAGCTTGTACAAATAATTTCAGACTAGAGTTGAACTAGCTCTATAAGCTAGTTCAAATAATTTTACCCCAGAGTTGAACTAGCTCTATAAGCTAATTCAAATAATTTTACACTGAGTTGAACTAGCTCTATAACCTAGTTCAAATAATTTTACACTAGAGTTGAACTAGCTCTATAGCC
>NW_025300257.1:0-913 GCF_018294505.1 Triticum aestivum
CACACATACGGACTCTAAAAATAGCCTATACTTATGTATTTCGAAATTACATGGGCCTGGCCCAATAATAAGGTGACGCAGCACCTAAAATAGCCTCGGGACGAAATTTATGAAGTGGCGTCTTGTATATTTCGTCCAAGGCTTCATGCACCCATTATGGTGGCTTCAAAGTCCTGAAATCATCACTTGTAACTCCGTTCTTGTTTCCCTTGCGCATGCCATCATCTCCATGCTTGTTCTTGCTCCAATGTTCATCCTTCTCCAAGCTAGGCCCTTCATTTGTAAGCAAAACAAATGTATCCAATTTAGGCAGCATCATATTCTCATGAATATTAGAATCATTACCAAGAAACGAAAGTACCTGGTAATTTAGTTGGCGTGCACGAGTTCTAGTAATTGGTCCAGTATGTATAGCAGCAGGGGCTGTGGGTGTAACAATTGTATTGATGTCCTCATCACTTATTAGTAGTCTGTAGGATCATATTCTTGTGTGTTTCTATTGGTGCTAACCATGCCAGGATCACAAGCCGACGAGATTGACTGGGAGAACTTATCGAACAAGGAGCTTCATGATAAGTTTCAGCAAATGATGACTGAACAGGTACAAGATGTGCTGAACAATTTTGAAGAGGCCATGGAGAAGATCACTGGCCTTGAGAAGACGTTCGAAACAAAGCTCGATAACAGATTTAATGAACTGCTTGCGCGTCTTCCACCACCGGCTGCACCTGTCGCACCTCTGCAACAACAACAACTACGCCCCCTTCCGAATCAGTATGGACGAGCACAGCGTGTTCCTATTGAGCCAGGACAAAATTCTGGTGCCGCTGCTACTGCTGTTGGTGCTTCTTTGGCTCCTGCTACTGCTCCTGCTGGTACCCAGGAGGATGATGAGTATGCGGGCGATTGTGAG
>NW_025300258.1:0-913 GCF_018294505.1 Triticum aestivum
CGGCGACGACGGCGAGGCAGGGCGCGCTTGGGGGCGGGGCAGGGGCAACGGCGGCAACGGCGAGGCGAGCACAGGGGCAGCCTGGCGACGACGTCGGGGCGGGATCGAAGAAACTGAACCAAAATTTTCACAAGTGTGGCTTATATAGACGGAGCATTGGCCCCGGTTGGTGGCACAAACCGGGACTAATGCCACCTTTAGTCCCGGTTGGTGCCACGAACCGGGACCAAAGGCCAATTTTCAGCAGCCCAAAGGGCGGGAAGCGGCGGCCTTTGGTCCCGGTTGGTGGAACCAACCGGGACTAAAGGGGGGCATTGGTCACGGTTGGTACCACGAACCGGGACCAATACCCCCTTTAGTCCCGGTTGGTGCCCCCAACCGGGACCAATGGCCTTTGCTGCCCCAAGCCCAAAAGTTTAGTCCCACATCGCTAGCTGAAGGGCGCCGGCGGTGGTTTATAAGCGCTGGTGTTCCTACCCATTCGAGCTCCTCTCTAATGCAGGCTTTCGGGCCTAAACTTGCTACTGCCTGTGGGCCTATTGGGCCTTCTGCGGGCCTGAATCCTGGCCCATGTAGGGTTTCTAGTCGTATTCAGGCCGTGGAGGCCCAGTAGGAGGCATTTTTTTTTGGTTTTTTCTTTTTTATTTCTATATTTTTTTGGTTTTTTATTTTTTTATTTCTACTTAAAACTAAATACTTACAATTTTTTGGTGATTTCTTCTTGCTTTTAGGTCACAAAAATTATAAACTTTCTGTTAGTGCCATTAGTTTTAAATTTTAAATAGTTTAATTTTGAATTTTTAAAAATTTGTGTGAATCACTAGTTTATGAATAACTTTACTATAAAAATAGAATTTTTACCTATTTATTTTTTATTTCTACTTACAACTAAATACTTACAGTTTTTTAGTGA
>NW_025300259.1:0-913 GCF_018294505.1 Triticum aestivum
AGGAGGATGATTATGTGGGAGATTATGAGGATGAGGTTGATCAAAATCAACACTACATGCAGCCACCTGTACCACCACCAGCAGGTCGACCTCAGGTATATATTCGTAATGGTAGGCCTGCACCACCACCTCAGGTACGAGATGATGTCCATATTCCTAAACTGAAATTGAATATTCCACCATTTGAGGGTAGATATGTTCCTGATATATATCTTACTTGGGAGTTAGAAACTGAACAACGATTTACATGTTTACAATATCCTGAGGAGAGACGAGTTGCTGCTGCCGTTTGTGCTTTCACTAGTTTTGCATGTGTATGGTGGTCTGAACATTGTAGATTATATCCTATTCCAACTACTTGGGCTGCTTTGAAAACTGCTATGCGTACGCGTTGGGTTCCACCATATTATCAACGTGAATTGCTTCAAAAATTGCAGCGTTTAAGACAAGGGAAAAATTTTGTAGAAGAATATTATCAGGAATTACAAACTGGCATGATTAGATGTGGTATTGTTGAGGAGAATGAAGCTATGCTTGCACGTTTTCTGGGTGGATTAAATAGAGAGATTCAGACCATTCTAGACTCTAAGGAGTATACTAATATCACTCGTTTATTCCATCTTGCTTGTAAAGCTGAACGTGAAGTGCAGGATCGACAAGCATTGGGGCAAACTAACTTTTCTGCAGGCCGACCTTCATCATGGACACCACGTGCATCTTCTACTTCAACTGCACCAGCACCTCCATCCGGTGCCACCTCCAGCCGTGATATAAGAAAACAGGCACAACCACCATTATCTGCCAAGAGCGCACCTGCGGGGCCTGCACAGCGTTCTTCTTCTTCCATGGCATCAACAGGGCACACAAGTGATATTATTTGTCGTCGTTGTAAGGGAGGAGGTCATTATGCGAG
>NW_025300260.1:0-913 GCF_018294505.1 Triticum aestivum
TATGAGATACATTCGTCACAAGTTAATGGTTTATAACACAGAGATAGTTAATGTTTGCATAATTCCTTAGACCATGAGAGTATCGAGTTTCTTCATGCTTGCTTCATGAACTTTGGGGTTTGTTAAACGTCATCCGTAACTGGATGGCTATTACGGCGGCTTACGGGTTCATGGGAAAGTATGTTAAGTAACTTGATAGCTCGAGATTGGGATTTGCTCCTCCGACGATGGAGAGATATACTCGGGCCCACTCGGTGTTACGGTGTCCATCATCGTCTGGCCAGACACTTTGTGATTTGATCACGGGGATGCCGGAACACGAAACGAGAAAAGAGAACAAAACCGGTAACGAGGTAACTTGCATAGTGGACAAAGTGTTGGCCCACGGGGATGCAATAAATCTCACCTCAGGTGTTTGTGATATATCGTGAAGCAACAGGAATAGCTCACCTCAACTGGAGGTTCACTCGAATATTCATTCGTGTGGGTATAGGGGTTAATATGGGTGTCCCCGGCTCCGATGTTGATCATTGATCGGAAGGGGTTCCAGGTCATGTCTATACTTCACCGAACCTATAGGGTCACACGCTTAAGGGTCATCTATCTGCTGAATACTAGACAGGGAGTCTGAGAGAAAATCACCGAAAAAGTTTCGGACACCGAAAAGTTTCGGACAGCGGAATCGTACCGCAGAGAGAGGTCACCGGATGAGTTTCGGTGAAACCGAAAAAGTTGTTTCGGGGTATGCCATTAAGTCAAAATGGTTTCGGCACATGCCTGATAATTCTTGGAGGGTGCCAGAATCATTCTGGAAACTTTTTGGAATTTTCAGAAATAAAAACCGAAAATGTTTCGGAGCTGCCGGTACCGCTTTGGCTGTTTTTCGCAGATGAAATTCACTAATCTGAAATTG
>NW_025300261.1:0-913 GCF_018294505.1 Triticum aestivum
GGCTACGGGCTCCTAGAGACGTGTTGGGTGCGGTGGTGTGCTCGGCTTCGAGCTGCAACGGCTCCAGCCACGGTGGTGACGAGGCACGGCGGCGGCGAGCTCTCGGGTCCGGCGGAAAGGCGGCTAGGGTACGGGAACGAGCGCGAGGAGGAGGGGGAATGGAAGAGTAGCTCACAGGGGTTGCGACGGTGGCCTCGGGGAGCTCGGGGAGGCACCCGAGCCGACGAATTTGACGAAGATGGCCGGCAGTCCCGAGGTTGAAGAAGCCGGCGGTGGCGACGTTGCAGGGGCTCCCGCGGTGCGCTTCTCGGCGAGGAGGAAGAAGTGGTCGAGGCGGATCCCCTGGGTACTTCGGGTGGCAGCGAGGAGCACGGTGGCTACGGCGAACGGCGTCGGCGACGACGAGCTCCGCTCGGGCGCGTGCAGGGAGGAAAGCAGAGGAGAGAACGGGGTCCAGGGGAAGAGAGGGAGGGCTGGACGGCTCCGGGCGACTGCGTGGCGTCTCCACGCATGGATAGGCTCGAAGGGGGAGGCCTCCAGCGCGAAGCAGGAGGTGGCCGGCGTCGACGCGCGCCACGCCTCGCCTCTGCTCGTCCTCCTGGCAGAGGAGGAAGAGGACAAAGGAGGAGGGGGTGGGCTGGGCCGGCTGGGGGAACTGGGCCGGCTCTGGTGGCTGCGCGGGTAAGGCCAGGTAAGTGGCCCAGGTGGCCTTTCTCCCCTTTTTTTTCTATTTTGTTTCTCTTTTCTATTTCTGTAGTTTTGTTTCTGATTTAGTTTATAGCCCAAATCATTTTAATAAATCCTGCAAATAATTGTGGCCATTAAATGAATTATTACAGAGGCCCTTAACTATTTTCAGAATTGTTGGAGCATTTAAAAATATTAATAGTATTTAAATGCCCCAATTCAAATA
>NW_025300262.1:0-913 GCF_018294505.1 Triticum aestivum
TTGAAGATTTTCGGTGAGAGAGAGAGAGAGGGAGAGAGAGACAGAGAGAGAGAGAGAGATGGAGAGAAAGGGAGAGGGACCAACAAGAATTTTGTGTTGGATGCGTGCGACAGAATTGAGGATTGTCGGCGAGAGAGAGAGAGAGAGAGAGAGAGAGGGAGAGAGAGAGGGAGAGAGAGTGTCAGGACCCCGACTCAATGCCACATCAATCTAGCATGTAACACCTCATATCACTTTGCGGCCTCACACACGGTATTCCCACGGGTGTCGCCTTACCTTAGCCCGGGACCGTTTGCGCCTTTTGGCACACATATATGACGGTGTCGCTAGCATCCATATGATAAGGAGCCCGGGCTGACATGGTAGTCGTAAACCCAAAGTGGCACAGACTTACAGGGACAGGCATTCATGACCCAGCATCGAACGTGTCGGTCATCAGCGAGTGAATCCAGGCTGTAGCACTGGGCTAGCAGGACTCCGGTGAACCGGGCTGTAGCAGGCTAACAGGACTCCGGTATTCATCGCGTGACATTTCCCCGAAGGGACAGACACAGGAACGAAGAAGGACACATGCCGGCCAGCCTAAGTGTTCCGGAGCAGTAGCAAGCTACCATGGCTCGGTGGAAACACTAGGAGACATTTCCCGGTAAGAGAGGCTACTAAAGATAAACAACTAGATGGTCAGATCCCACACATACCAAGCATTTCAATAGCATACACACAATATGCTCGATATGTGCAAATACAACATGGCATCACAACATGACTCTACGACTCAAGTAATTTATTCAATAGGCTCCGAGGAGCGAGATATTACAAACATGGGTCTTATGACCCAACAATCAGAGCATACAAGTCAAAGCACATGCGGAAGCTTAACATGTCTGAGTACAGACATCTATAAATGAAAAAG
>NW_025300263.1:0-913 GCF_018294505.1 Triticum aestivum
CAGTGCCACCCTGTCTATCTTAGGGTAACGCGAGTCGAGGCAGACGTTGTCGCAGTAGCGACGACGGACGCCGAAAAGAGCACGTGACACCGCTGCCACCCTTTCTAACTTGGGGTAACGCGAGTCGAGGCGGACGTCGTCGCGGTAGCGACGACAGACGCTGAGACGAGCACGTGACACCACTACCACCCAGTCTATCTTAGGGTAACGCGAGTCGAGGCGGATATCGTCGCGGTAGCGACGACGGACGCCGAGACGAGCACGTGAGACCACTGCCACCCTGTCCATCTTAGGGTAGCGCAAGTCGAGGCGGATGTCGTCGCGGTAGCGACGTCAGCCGCCGAGACGAGCACGTGACACCACTGCCACCCCGTCTATCTTAGGGTAACGCGAGTCGAGGCGGACGTCCTCGCAGTAGCGACGACGGACGCCGAGACGAGCACGTGACACCAGGGCCACCCTGTCTATCATAGGGTAACGCTAGTCGAGGCAGACATCGTCGCGGTAGCGACGACGGACGCCGAGACGAGCACGTGACACCACTGCCACCTTGTCTATCTTAGGGTAACGCGAGTCGAGGCAGACGTTATCGCGGTAGCGACGACGGACGCCGAGACGAGCACGTGACACCGCTGCCACGCTGTCTAACTTGGGGTAACGCGAGTCGAGGCGGACGTCGTCGCCGTAGCGACGTCGGACGCCGAGACGAGCACGTGACACCACTGCCACCCTGTCTATCTTAGGGTAACGCGAGTCAAGGCGGACGTTGTCGCGGTAGCGACGACTGACGCCGAGACGAGCACGTGACACCACTGCCACCCTGTCTATCTTAGGGTAACGCGAGTCGAGGCGGACGTTGTCGCGGTAGCGACGACGGACGCCGAGACGAGCACGTGACACCGCTGCCACCCTG
>NW_025300264.1:0-913 GCF_018294505.1 Triticum aestivum
AAAGATGCTAATAAGTATGCAAAGCTCCAGCAGTCCTTCTAAGGACTGGAGTGAGCAACTCGGAGTTGGAATGTATGCTTTGATGATGATCAAAAAATTTTGGGTTTGTACAAAGTTTATGAGAAACTTGTATTTCCAAAGAAGTAAGTGGGAGCACTATAGAATTTCTGATGAGTATATGTTGTTGACATATTGTTGATCAGAAATGACGTAGAATTTCTGGAAAGCACATAAGGTTATTTTGAAAGTGTCTTTCAATGGAAAACCTGGATTAAGCTGCTTGAACATTGAGCATCGAGATCTATAAGGATAGATCAAAATGCTTAATAATACTTTCAAAATGAGCATATACCTTGACATGATCTTGAAGGTGTTCAAGATGGATCAGTCAAAGAAGAAGTTCTTGCCTGAGTTGTAAGGTACGAAGTTAAGACTTAAAGCTCGACCACGGCAGAATAGAGAGAAAGAACGAAGGTCGTCCCCTATGCTTAAGACGTAGGCTCTTCAGTATGCTATGCTGTGTACCGCACCTGAAGTGTGCCTTGCCATGAGTCAGTCAAGGGGTACAAGAGTGATCCAAGAATGGCTCACAGGACAGCGGTCAAAGTTATCCTTAGTAACTAGTGGACTAAGGAATTTTCTCGATTATGGAGGTGGTAAAAGAGTTCGTCATAAAGGTTACGACGATGCAAGCTTGACACCTATCCGGATAGCTCTGAGTAGAGAGACCGGATACATATAATGGAGCAATAATTTAGAATAGCTCCAAGTAGAACAGTTGTTTGGAATAGCTCCAAATAGAGCGTGGTAGCTGCATCTAGGAGATGACATAGAGATTTGTAAAGCACACACGGATCTGAAAGGTTCATACCCGTTGACTAAAACCTCTCTCACAAGCAACATGATCAAACAT
>NW_025300265.1:0-913 GCF_018294505.1 Triticum aestivum
CAGTCGCGCAACAGAATTCACAGTCGATCCGTCGCTGCGAATACGGTTCAGTCGGCTCACAGCCCCAGATCACCTCCGCGGCGTGAAGGGCGCGAGAATCGGCGAGACCAATATGGTGACCGACTCGACCGAGATGATAGGCGTCGAGTGCCCAATTCCCCTCCGAGGGGTGGGTCTTACGCTCCTCGGCAGCAAGATGACAGACGTCAGCTCAGTGCGGGGCGAAGAGTTCCAGTCGACCCTAGAGAACCAGGCTTCGACGCGCGATCCATTATCGTGCAAGGCTTAGTCGACCGGAACAGAGCCCATCGAGGTGGACTCGACAGAGATGCACCCACAAGCAGTCGAGTGCATGTTTCTGGTCCTGAATGTTTCAGCAGAGCTATCAGAGCCGCAGTTATCCCTCCCAATTTCAGGTTGGCAACAGGAGTCAGCAAGTTCACTGGTGAGTCTAAGCCTGAAACTTGGCTTGAGGACTACCGAGTGGCGGTTCAGATTGGTGGTGGGAACGACGAGGTGGCCATGAAGCATTTGCCCCTCATGCTGGAAGGTTCTGCCAGGGCATGGTTGACTCAATTACCTCCTAGCAGCATTTACACTTGGGAAGATCTGTCCCGAGTGTTCGTCAGAACGTTTGAAGAAACTTGCAAGCGACCGGCTGGATTGACGGAGCTGCAAGTCTGCGTGCAGAAGACCAATGAGACTCTTAGGGAGTATATTCAGAGATGGATCACTTTGCACCATACTGTGGAGAATGTGTCTGATCATCAGGCAGTCTGCGCCTTTAAGGATGGTGTCAAGAACAGAGAATTGAGTTTGAAATTTGGTCGAACCGGTGACATGACCTTGAGTCGAATGATGGAGATTGCTACCAAGTATGCCAACGGCGAAGAAGAAGACCGACTCCGAAGCG
>NW_025300266.1:0-913 GCF_018294505.1 Triticum aestivum
CCCTTGAGTGTATAAAAGGAGGCCCATGCGCAACGTAGAGGGGGGTTCGAAGCCAGAAAAACACTCATGCTCGGTCTCATTAGCAGCTGGTGCGTACTGTAGCACTCAGTGCTCCTGAGCAAGAACTCAATATAATCAGACAAGCAGCAGTAGGAGTATTATCTCTCCGGAGAGCTCCGAAGCTGGGTAAAACTGCTTGTGTGCTTCGCCTCGATCCGCTCTTCGTGCGACCTCCGCCCCCCGCCGAACCGAAAGGGGCTCGGTCCGTCGGTCCCATAGGTATTCGTGGATCAGCTTCCCCGACATCTTTGGCGCGCCAGGTAGGGGGCGTCGAGGTTGTGTGAACCTGATCCGGCGTTCACACGAGCTTGATCTTCATCTTCTTCATCGACATGCCACCGAAGAAGAATACTTCAGCGGAAGCTGTTCCGTCCACGTCGATCCCACCACCACCGGAGCAAACGAGTGGTGGGGTAGACGCGGGCGGAAGAACAGGCGTCGACGAGGGAGCTCACGGTGCTTCCAGGTCCAAGGACAAGGCTGCGCAGACCTCGGCGTCCGTACATGCACCGCGCCCATCTCAGGATGCGCAGGATCGATAGCGTCATGGTATTCGCAGTGCCATACGTTTGTTGGACCAAGATCGAGCTGGTGGATCTCGGGGTGCTCAAGACCAGCATGCATGCCAACGTGCTGGCACGAGCGAGACACGGTCGCCTGGACGGGATACTGCTCCTTCTAACATAGTTAGAAGTCCGAACATATCCCGCTCCTCGCACCGTTCGCCACTGCCACCCACCACTCCAGCAGAAGCTTTGGCGCGAGCTCAACTGCTCCTGGATTACCCTCCAACGGAAGACAAGATCGATCAATGGAGGGCCACCATTCAGAGTCTCATTGGCTTCGCCAACGG
>NW_025300267.1:0-913 GCF_018294505.1 Triticum aestivum
CGTTTGCGGCGGTGGTCGCGATGGACCGCTCGCGCGGGTCCTGCAGCGAGGCGGTCTCCGACCAGAAGCGGGGGCGCGATGGATCTAGCGAGGCGGCGACCGATCTTGAGTATGAAGCTGCGCTGCGTGCTAAGCTCCAGGCGTCGCTCACCCTGGAGGCGGGGTCGGCGGCGGCGGCCGGTTCGTCCCTGCGCGCCTCCGGATCTGGGCCGTTGGACCTTCGCGGTCCTTGCATGGGGCTCCGCCGGCTGCTGCTGATCCGTGGGAGTTGGCGGCTGCGGGGAGCCGGGCTGGCTCGTCGGGGCCAGTTCCGCCGCCTCCTCCGCTCGGTGCTGCTCCCCTGGGTGGTGGGTCGGTGCGGGCTCCGGCGATGGATGTTGGAGGCCCGTCTCGTTTCGCCCCGCGTGGTGCGTCGGGGGCCCTGGTTCCCCGCCCCGTTGGCTCTGCTGTCGGGCGGGGCGTCGGGGCTAGGCCTGGTGCGGCTGGTGCTGGTATTCTCCCTCCTCCCCCTCATGGTCCTGGTCGCATTCCTCCTCAATCTCAGGTCGCCAACCCTACTATCATCTGCTTCGCTTGCCATCGTCCTGGTCATTTTCAGTCGCGGTGTCAAAACCCACCTTTCTGCCTCATCTGTAGGGAAGATGGCTACCTCACGGTGGACTGTCAGAATCGCTCCAAACCTCCTGCATTCGTTCATTATGGTCTTGGCCTTCCTGGGTGCTCCTTTTTCGCCTTAGACAGGAAGGTCCCTGCTGCTGCTCCTATCCCTGCTCTTTCCAACGCCGGCATCATCTCTGTCCAGTCCAAGCGCATTACTTCCCAGGTTCTTCTTGATGAGCTCCGTCTGTGGGACGAGGGAGGGTGGGACTGGCAAATCTGCCAGCTTTCCGATTTCGAGTTTGCTGCGACCTTT
>NW_025300268.1:0-913 GCF_018294505.1 Triticum aestivum
AAAAAAAAAGAAAGGAAAAGAAAAAAAAGTGTGAGAAAAAAAAGAGAGGAGGAAAAAAAACAAAATTCGGATCTATCTAGACTCAAATCTCGTAGTTCGGATTGGAATCTGTTTTGTGCACTGTTTAGTAAAACAGGCATAACTTCCTCATATGAAGTCTGTTTTGGCTCCGCGAGTACTCAAATGAAAGCTAGTGAGGAGCCGCATCTAAATAGTTGCAGAAGCTAGTTCAGTATTTGGCACCTCAACATCAGCTTCTAAATAGGTCTACTGCTATTGTGATCTTCACTTATGTCTTGCTGTCCAGAGCTACTTCATATCCTTTATTGATGCTAGTTGTGCTACGACGTGACCTCATTAGTGTTCTAGGCTCGCGTCTCTAGTTTGGTCTAGCCTAGGACCAGCACAGTATCGTCGTTGAGCGTTTATTCAACATTGCATCTTTGAATTGATTATTGCTAATCTTTTGCTACCATATATAGCCAACCCAGCTCCACATATTTCTACACCGTGTATACGTACGCTCCCCTGGCAATCGCTTTACTCAATATTCGGAGTTACTTGACACCGCTGGTTGCCGATCACCGCCTGCTGCATGGTAAGAACTTGTAAGACATTGATATTTGCTTTACTGTGAGCGTTTTACCACCACATCCTAGTAGTTATAGGAACATTATTTTTGGGTTTTGTTTCTTGTTCTACTAATCATGACAGGATCCAGAGTCAATTCATGGGCTTTGTCGATCGCGGGAGACGTGCCACCACCTTTGCAAATACCACAACCGTCACGAGAGGTGCACAAACATCCAAATGAACATGATCAGGTTAATGTATCTATACCACCATTTAATGGCCGTTTTAAACCTGCTTTATATATTGAATGGGAGTTCGACATAAAAAATATATTTGCTTC
>NW_025300269.1:0-913 GCF_018294505.1 Triticum aestivum
TTGAGTAATAGTCCATGAAAGAGCCCAGAATCGGACAAACCTAGGATTAGTGATGACCGACACGTAAACGCACCCAAGGGTTCGTTAATTGTGAAAATCACTCCGGGACCCCTAAATAGTGAGTAATAGTCCACGAAACACGCCAGAATCGGGCAAAACTGCGAGTGTTGACGACCGACACGTAATCGCACCTTGGGGTTGAACGACTGTGGAAATCGCTTCGGGACCCCAAAACGGTGAGTAATAGTCCACGAAACGGGTCAGAATTGGCCAAAACTGCGAGTGTTGACGACGGACACGTAAATGCACTCCAAAACGGCCAAAACTACAAGTCTTGACGACCAACACATAGCACACCATGGGGATAGACAACCATGGAAATCAATTTGGGACCCCAAAACGGTGAGTAATAGTCCATGAAAGAGCCCAGAATTGGACAAACCAAGGATTATTGATGACCGACACGTAAATGCAGTCAGGGGTTAGTTAATCGTGGAAATCACTCCAGGACCCCAAAATAGTGAGTAATAGCCCCCGAAACGCGTCAGAATCGGCCAAAACTGCGAGTGTTGACGACCGTCATGTAATCGCACCTTGGGGTTCAACAACTGTGGAAATCGCTTCGGGACCCCAAAACGGTGAGTAATAGTCCACGAAACGAGTCAGAATTGGCCAAAACTATGAGTGTTGACGACGGACACGTAAATGCACTCCTGGGATCGTCAATCGTGGAAATCGCTCTGGGACCCAAAACAGTGAGTAATAGTGTACGAAACGGGCCAGAATTGGCCGTAATTGAGAGTGTTGATGACCACATGTAAACGCACCCCGAGGTTCGACAATCGTGGAAATCACTTCGGGACCCCAAAACTAAGTATAGTCCAAGAAATGGGCCAGAACCGACCCAAACTAC
>NW_025300270.1:0-913 GCF_018294505.1 Triticum aestivum
ATCTCAAAACAGCGAGATAAGAAATCCTTAACCTCCTTGATTAAATCAAGTTTGGTTCCAAAGATCAGTATGTCGTCGACATACAGACAAAGAATAACTTCTTTGCCCCCTCCATAGCGATAGGACACGCACTTGTCACCATCGTTTACTACAAAGCCGGCAGCAGTTAATGTTCTTTCGAACTTCTCATGCCACTCCTTAGGAGCTTGTTTAAGGCCATATAAAGACTTCCATAACTTGCACACCTTTCCTTCCTGACCAGGTACTACAAAACCATCTGGCCGATCCATGTAAATTTCCTCCTTCAACTCTCCATTGAGGAATGATTTCTTAACGTCCATTTGATGAATGAGAAGACCATGTGAGCCAGCCAGTGATAGTAGCACCCGAATTGTGGTCAGTCTAGCCACGGGTGAGTAAGGATCAAAGAAGTCTTAACCTTCTTCCTGGGTATAACCCTTGGCCACAAGCCGTGCCTTGTACTTTTCAATCGTACCATCAGGTCTAAGATTCTTCTTGAACACCCACTTACATCCTACAGGTTTCCACCTATAAGGACGGTCAGTGATCTCCTAGGTACCGTTAGCTAAGATGGAATCCATCTTGCTACATACAGCTTCCGGCCAGTAGTCAGCGTCAGGAGATGCATAGGCTTCTGAAATAGTCCTGGGTGTGTCATCCACGAGGTACACAATGAAATCATCACCAAAGGACTTTGCAGTCCTCTGTCTCTTACTCCTCACAGGAGTTCCATTGTCACCCTCAACAGGAATCTCAACTTGTTCCATCGCAATGGTGGGTTCAGGAATTACAGTGAATTCCTCACTAGATGGAGTAGGTATCTCCTGATTTGATGAACTCGACATATCCTTCATAGGAAATATGTCCTCAAAGAAAGTTGCATGATTCGACT
>NW_025300271.1:0-913 GCF_018294505.1 Triticum aestivum
AAAATGGTGCATGAAAATAACAAATAAAATAAATAAGTAATTAGAAACAAAATAATATAAAATTTAATAAAATATATAAGTAGAAACAAAATAAAATAAACTTTAATAACATAAATAAAATTTATGAAACTAAAATTATCAAAGTATTTTCTGTTCAAAACATTATAAGCAACCTCTAGTATTATTGAAACTAAAATTATATAAAATTGATGCAACTAAAATTATCGAAGTATTTTCTGTTCAAAATCATTGAAAGCAAAAAGAATTTTCATAAAGAACTTTTTTGTTAGAAACTTTAATAGCAAAAAGAATTATCATAAAGTAAAATAAATAAGTAATTAGAAACAAAATAAAATAAAATAAATAAGTTTTTTTTTGTAAGTAGAAACAAAACAAGATAAATAAAGCAAAAAAGAAAACAAAAAAAGGCAAAAAATAAAAAATATGCCACCTACTGGGCCATCACGACCTGAATGCCACTAGAAACCCATCGATGGGCCAGGATTCAGGCCCGCAGAAGGCCCAGTAGGCCCATCAGGCATAGCAGTGACAATTAGGCCCATAAGCCTGCAATGGAGAGGAGCTCGAGAGGGGAGCGACAGTGGGGCTTATAAACCACTGCGCGCCCCTCTCAACTAGCGAGGTGGGACTAAACTTTCGACGCGGGCGCAGCAGCATAAGGCCTTTGGTCCCGGTTGGTGGCACCAACCGATACTAAAGGGGTGCATTGGTACCGGTTCGTGGCACTAACCGGTACCAATGCCCCCCCTTTAGTCCCAGTTGGTGCCACCAACCGGGACCAAAGGCCGCCGCTTCCCGCCCTTTGGGCTGCTGAAAAGAGGCCTTTGGTCCCGGTTGGTGACACCAACCGGGACTAAAAAGGTGGCATTGGTACCGGTTTGTGCCACCAACC
>NW_025300272.1:0-913 GCF_018294505.1 Triticum aestivum
CATTTGACCCACATATCATGTGAAAGAAAGTAGAGAGGGTTACGGCAAAAACTGGATGCACTTCATGTACAAAACAGACAATCTCTTTCGAAGTATCTGGGTTTCATATGGAAACTCGTCTGTTACAAAGGGATTTCATTTTTTTGAACTTATTTGAACTCCATAGTTTTTCTGTGCTCAAAATGCACCATTCAAAGCCACATCATCAATTTTCAACACTTTCTGACTTCATTTGTTATTTTTCATGCATTTACTGATTATTTTGAGCTATAAGACCCTGAAATTGGAAAGCATTTCAAATGAACTCTGAAAAGGTTGAAAGTTGGCATGGTATCATCATTTGACCCACACAACATGTGCAAGAATGTAGAGAGGGTTACGGCAAAAACTGGACGCACTTCGTGTACAAAACGAACAATCTCTTTCGAAGTATCAGGGTTTCATACGGAAACTCGTCTGTTAGAAAGGGGTTTCATTTTGTTGAACTTATTTGAACTCCATAGTTTTTCTGTGCATGAAATGCACCATTCAAAGCCACATCATAAATTTTCAACCCTTTCTGACTTCATTTGTTATTTTTCATGCATTTATTGATTATTTTTAGCTATAAGACCCTGAAATTGAAAAGCATTTCAAACAAACTCTGAAAAGGTTGAATGTTGGCATGGTATCATCATTTGACCCACATATCATGTGAAAGAAAGTAGAGAGGGTTACGGCAAAAACTGGATGCACTTCGTGTACAAAACGGACAATCTCTTTCGAAGTATCAGGGTTTCATACGGAAACTCGTTTGTTACAAAGGGATTCCATTTTTTTGAACTTATTTTAACTCCATAGTTTTTCTGTGCTCAAAATGCACCATTCAAAGCCACATCATCAATTTTCAACCCTTTCTGACTTCATTTGTTAT
>NW_025300273.1:0-913 GCF_018294505.1 Triticum aestivum
TTTTTTCGACCAATTTTTTTTTTTTTTTCGACTGCCCGGACCCAAAAACTGGAAACGGGTCAAAAAAAACTTCCTATAATGGCACCTGTCTCAAAACACTCAGAAACACCTAAAAATAGGATAGCCAGAAAATTTTTCGAAAAATGCGTTTTCGAAAATTTTTGGGCCTAAACGGAGCGTGGCTACCCGACTCTTTTTTTTTTTTCCGAAACCTACTCCGGCAAGGAAACACGAATCGGAATCGAGATTGATCCCGAAAACAAACCTAATAAGCAAGGAACTCGGATTGGTGGTGGATATATGGTGGTGGTATATGGCAGCGGTGGTAGTATATGGATATGGATCGGTGGTGGTATATGGACACGGATTGGTGGTGGTATATGGATACGGATTCGGAGCGGTGGTGGTAGATGGCAGGGCGATGATGATGGTGCGGCGACGGCGTGACAACTTGTGAACAGAACTCGAAACTCTAAAAGACTAGACGCTAAGACCAGCAACTGAACACGACGATGCAACCGCAAATTCAACAAAGCAAATACAGAAAAGATTATGCAAGGCTCAGATTGGTTCGGATAGGATGAACTAACCCTAATTTTTTTTTTGGCTTTTTCGTGGACTATAGGTATGAAGAACAGACTCGATCTAAACTACGAAAAACTGTAAAATCTCACCGAGCAACCTGGAAATCTGATACCACTTGATAGAGGCAAAGGTGTCCCGTCTTTCGATGAGATGGTGGATTTCGCTTTGGTGGAAGTCGACTTTGACGATCCGACTACGAACGTGCGAGGACGTCGCGCCTTAGCAATCGCTAAACCAACTCCGAGAGGTTATTGACCACGCCGGAGCACGATCAACCTGACCACGAGGGTCTGTTTCCTGCGAGCAAACGAAGAACAAGCAAGAAACT
>NW_025300274.1:0-913 GCF_018294505.1 Triticum aestivum
AGAATAAAAGTTATGAATTTTTGAAGTTTAAATAATATTCTGGAATTTCCTGATTTAATTTAAATCCAGAAATTCAATTACTGCGTCAGCCTGACGTCACCGTGACATCAGCAGGTCAACAGAGCTGGCTCGGGTCAAACCTGACGTGTGGGGTCCACACGTCAGTGTCACAGGGGCTAATCCCGCGTTGACCCCGGGCTGGTTAGCTTTGACTAACCCCTGGGGCCCACTTGTCAGCGTCTGTAGGTGGTGGGTTAGTGGTTAATCAACTAGGCCACGTCAGCTCGCCGGAGTTCTGGCCGGCGGCGACCAACAGTGCGGCGGCGATAGTGGTTTTGGTCGTTTCGGCCACCAAATGGAACGTGGCGACCACCGGAGTGAAGCTGAGGACGACCCGCGGCTCTTGGCGGAGTCCGTTGGGGTCGGGGTGGCCGGAGTCGACGGCGGCGAGCTCGGCTGCGGCCGCCGGGGTTCGGTCGTGCACGGGAGTGGTGCTGGAGCTCGAAGTCGAGCAAGGTGAGGTGCTAGGGATGCTCTACTGGGTTCTGTGAACGCGTTGGACTCGCCGGGGTGACCAAATGGTCACCGGAGCTGCGTCGACGGCGAGCTCGGCGACGGCGGAGGTTCGGCCGAGGTGGGGATGCAGCTATGGTGAGGGAACGAGGGGAAGGAGAGGGGGAAACGGCTCGGGGGCTCACCGCGGTTGCAGTGGGCGTCGAAGCGGGCTCGGGGACGCGCTGGAGACGGCGAATTCGTCGGCGACGGTGGTCGGAGTCCGAAGAGGGGAACGGCGACGTGGCGGCGATGCAGGGCTTCCGGGGACTCGTGGAGCGGTGGGGAGGAAGAGGGAGTCGAGGCGGAGCTTCTGAGCTACTCGGGGGAGCGAGGGGTGGCCGGAGTCAGTGGCTACGGC
>NW_025300275.1:0-913 GCF_018294505.1 Triticum aestivum
ATCTACACATCAAACTTGGCCAAAAAAGACAAATAGATCAGAGGGCATACAAAGCTATTCAATCATACAACAAAGAAACTTCAACTGATTCAATTGATTTCATTGAACAATCTGATCATAAAGTGACAATTCATTATATCACAACAAACACACCACCGATTACACCCGATTGATCCCTATCATGTGAGGCGGCTCACGAGAACTGGATATTGAAGAATGAGAGAGAGAGAGAGAGAAAGAGAGAGAGAGAGAGAGAGAGAGAGAGAGAGAGAGTGAGAGAGAGGGGGGAAGAGCGAGAATGCCATGAGGATTTCACCAGATTGTATCTCCTCAGAAAAGAAACTTACGGCGGTAGAAAAAATTGAAGAAAATTGGTACTGAGAGTTTCGCGAAATATGGCACTTATAGGCGCAAGAATGGACGTAAGGCAGTGCAGAGGGGTGCCACGCGGTCTAGGGGTGCAGGCCAGGCCCTTTCCACGCCAGATGGCCCTGTGGAGCCCCTATGGCTCCTCTTGCTTGCCTCTGGTACTTTCTGGACTCTTATCATGGAGAAAAAAATCGTATTAAATCCCCATGGCATTTTGACCCTCGTGGATATTGATTTTCAAGAAAACCAAAAACATGGAAGATACAACAAGTAGCAATGGGCACGAAATTAATAGGTTAGTCCAGAAAAATTATATAAATTGCAAGAAAAAGTATACAAAGGTCATATTATGATAGTATGAAAGAATAAAAAATTATAGATACGTTTGAGATGTATCACCCCGTGATATGTACTCAATGATAAATTGGCATGTTAGTAACACAAACAGGTAGGAAAATCCAATTTGTAGGAGGTACAATTATTACTTAAAGTGAGGTTAATCCAAAATTTTCTTGAGAGATCTTAGTAAAGAAACCATTGATTG
>NW_025300276.1:0-913 GCF_018294505.1 Triticum aestivum
ATGACCTATGAGGCGTACGATATCAATGGCTACACATTCTACACCGAGGCCAAGGACATGAAGAGCGATGGTTATCAGAACTCCGGGGTAACGATGGAATCCTACACCGGTAACGACAAGGACAGATACTACGGAAGGATCGAGGAGATCTGGGAGCTGAGCTACGCTGGAGAGAAGGTCCCGATGTTCCGTGTCAGATGGGCCAAGAACGTCATAAAAGAAGACCGGTATTTCACCACCATGGTTATACCCGAAGCCAAATCCAAGACCGCGGGCGCAAACGTCACCGCGAAAAATGAGCCATGGGTACTGGCTTCCCAAGTGGACCAATGCTTCTTCATTACCGACCCGCCAAAGCCCAGTCGTGTTGTCGTGAGGAGAGGCAAAAGGAAGATCATCAGAATGGATGGAGTAGCCAATGAGCAAGACTTCGAGAAGTACGGCGACCCGAGGATCGAACATGACGACGATGATGAAGTAGCAGCATACACCACAAGAAGAAGCAGGACCACCCTACCTAAAGGACGTCCGTTCCACAGAAGAACTCCATTTGCGAAAAAGAAGGGCAAGAAGATTGTGAACAGATAGCTAGCTAAGATCGATTGTATTTAAATCGTAGCCTTCATTTCTCGATTGTATTTCATGGGTACTTTTTGAACTATCATGAATATTTTTAAATTTCATGGACACTCGATCTCGACCCCCCTCCATCTCGATCGCTATCCCACCTTGCCAGATCCGCCCCCCCTCGCCGCCGAGCACCCCCCAGTCCACCGGCCGCCGCCGCCGACCCCCCACACCCCGCGCACCGTCTTATAAAAAAAATTAGTATCAAACAGCTTTTTAAATGCTACTGTCTTATAAAAAAAATATTACTGTTATTATTTAAACAAGTTTGAACATATTTAAACAC
>NW_025300277.1:0-913 GCF_018294505.1 Triticum aestivum
TGTGACTAGATGTATAAAATGGTATGCAACATATATAGTTTACTACATGAAGATTGAGATTTCACCAGTTGTGACCTACGTAATTCATCGACCACTAGTTATTGTACACTAAAGATAGAAAGGCTTGAAGAAGGGATTCTTTTGGGTGATACCAGAATCCAACACTAGTGTCCGGGAGAGTTTTCTCACAAGTCTTAGATGAGTTTGTTAGGCGGTGACATGATAAAATTAGACTAATGAAACATGTTTTTTGCGCTATGACCAAACCACAGTTAAGGTTAAGGAACAAAGACAATAATAAATTGAAGGAATGCACTACCTGTAGAAGGACTGAAACAGAAAACTAATCCAGAAACGTGTAATAATAGATTAAAAAGGCTAAAAAGTTGCCACAGAAAGGTTATATCTGCAATAACAAAGATGAGAAAGCGTGTGGATCTAAATTTTAAAAGGCAGTATTGAGGACCTCTCTGGTAGAGAATGGGAAACTAAAGGGCCTTTCAGTAAGAATAGCAGCACACACAGCAGTGCAAGAAAGAAGGCTCCAGGTACTTGCATGGAAAATCTCAAAAAAAAATTGGACCATTTCTCGATTTGTGCGTGTCATCCTTGCGCAGGGGCCATGCTAATCTTCTCTGTATCGTTCCAATTTTATCGGATGTCCCAGAAGGGACGATGCTAGCTGCCGCGCTCTGCCTTATAAACCAGTCCGACTCTCCCCGGCTGGCCGATGTGGGACTAAACCAACGAGCGTTTGTTTTGCCCATGGCGCTGTCCAGCCAAACCCAGACGCCATCGGGCGCGTGGTGGGCCGCCAGTCGCAAGTCGGATCTCTCTTCACGTGGCCCAAATTAATGGAAGAGCATAACGGGCCCTCGCGTTTTTTCATTAGGGAACAACGAACGGCGCTTGG
>NW_025300278.1:0-913 GCF_018294505.1 Triticum aestivum
TACTCACTGTTTTGGGGTCCTCGAGTGATTTCCACGATTGACGAACCCTGGGGTGCGTTTGCGTGTCGATCATCAACACTCGCAGTTTTGGCCGATTCTGTCCCGTTTCGTGACTATTACCCAGTTTTGGGGCCCCGAAGTGGTTTCCACAACTGACGAACCGCAAGGTGCATTTACGTGTCGGTTATCAACACTCACAATTTTGGCCAATTCTGGTTCATTTCGTGCACTATTACTCACCGTTTTCGGGTCCTAGAGCGATTTCCATGATTGACGATCCCTGGGGTGCATTTATGTGTCGGTCATCAACACTCGCAGTTTTGGCTGACTCTGCCCCGTTTCATGGTTTATTACTCATTGTTTTGGGGTCCCGGAGCAATTTCCATAATTGATGCATCCCGGGGTGCGTTTACATGTCGCTCACCACCAATCGTAATTTTGTTCGATTCTGGGCTCTTCCATGGACTATTACTCACCATTTTGGGGTCCCGGAGCTATTTCCACATTCACAATGACCGGGGTGCGTTTACGTGTACGTCGTCAACAGTCGCAATTTTGGTTGATTCTGGCCCGTTTCATGGACTATTACTCACCGTTTTGGTGTCCCAAAGCGATTTCAATGGTTGTTGAACCCTAAGGTCCGTTTACGTGTCGGTCATCAACGAACGCAGTTTGGGCTGATTCTGGTCCGATTCTTGGACTATTACTCACCGTTTTGGGGTCCCAAAGCGATTTCCATAGTTGTTGAACCCAAAGGTGCGCTTACGTGTCGGTCATCAACACTCGCAGTTTTGGCCGATTCTGTCCCGTTTCGTGACTATTACCTAGTTTTGGGGCCCCGAAGTGGTTTCCACAACTGACGAACCGCAAGGTGCGTTTGCGTGTCGATCATCAACACTCGTAGTTTTGGCCG
>NW_025300279.1:0-913 GCF_018294505.1 Triticum aestivum
CGGTGCGTGGCCCCCCTCACGAACGGCGCCGCCGCCGGCACCCGGAGGGGGGAAACGGACGCGTCGAGTCTACACGGAGTGGATGTAGCTGTGGGCCTGGCCCGGATGGTGCTCCAAAGTGTTCCTATGGGCCGGCCTAACACAACCGGGTGGAGAGGTCCACTGGTCAAAGCCCGTCCGTGCAAAGTCAAAGGGCTAGATCCCGTGGTCAAACGCTACAGGGTTAGGCGGGACGGGGGCCCTGGGGGGGGGTAGCAATGCCACCGGAGCGTCGTACCGGGCCCTCATACATGCGGGGTGGTGTTGTGGCATGTCCGAAGAGGCGGCACGCGTCTCCGGGTTGTGGCCCCCCTCACGGACGGCAATGAAACGGTGGTAGATGTTCTGCGGTAACGATGCAGCGTGAATATTATTAAATACTTGGAGCGCGATAAAATCATGAGTTTTTTACACAACGTGGGCACATGTGCTATAGGACTGATGGTAATTTTTCATAATTTTTTGTGATGGCGAAGTATCTGAACACTTCCCTCTACGCGGATTGCTCTTCGCACGTCTACGACTGTGGCCGGCGGCCTTCGGGGGGTAGCATACCGTAAAATCTTGCGTAGGCGGCCTCTCACAAGTCTGGAAGTGTTGAGGCGGTTGCAAACGCCCAGCACGCGTCTCCGGTGCGTGCCCCCCCTCACGGACGGCGCCGCCGCCGGCACCCAGAGGGGGGAAACGGACGCGTCGGGTCTACACCGAGTGGATGTAGCTGTGGGCCTGGCCCGGATGTTGCTCCCCGGTGTCCCTCTGGGCCGACCCGACACAACCGGGTGGAGAGGTCCACTGGTCAAAGCCCGTCCGTGCAAAGTCAAAGGGCTAGATCCCGTGGTCAAACGCTACAGGGTTAGGCGGGACGGGGGCCCTG
>NW_025300280.1:0-913 GCF_018294505.1 Triticum aestivum
CGCGAGCAATTCATTAAACTTGTTATCGAGCTTTGTTTCGAACGTCTTCTCAAGGCCAGTGATCTTCTCCATGGCCTCTTCAAAATTGTTCAGCACATCTTGCACCTGTTCAGTCATCATTTGCTGAAACTTATCATGAAGCTCCTTGTTCGATAAATTCTCCCAGTCAATCTCGTCGGCTTGTGATCCTGGCATGGTTAGCAGCAATAGAAACACACAAGAATATGATCCTACAGACTACGAACAAGTGCTGGTGGTGGGTGTCACAAATCCGTCAAGCAAATCTCAAATTCTTACCAGTTCTTACCCAGCAGCAGGCGGTGATCGGCAACCGTTGTAGTCAAAAACTCTCAAAGCTTGGATAGAGCGATTACCAGGGAGAGTCGAACACACGACGTAGATGTATGTGGAGCTGGGAAGGCTTATAGTATGGTAGCAAAAAGGGTCAGCAATAATCAATTCAGAGATGCAAAGTTGAATAAACGCTCAACGACGGTACTGTGCTGGTCCTAGGCTAGACTGTGCTAGAGACGCGAGCCTAGAACACCAACAAAATCACGGCGCGGCACGTAAACAAGGGAAAAGCACACTCTGAATTTTTTTTTTCGCTCTTCTTTTTTTTTGCGCTGCTTTTTTTTTGCGTTGTTTTTTTTTTGCGAAAAATCACTATAATGGCGAGTGTCTCAAAACTCTTCTTAGCTCAAACTGACAGGATGGGCACGAAATTTTTTCGACCAAATTTTTTTTTTTACTGCCCGGACCCAAAAACTGGAAACGGGTCAAAAAAAACTTCCTATAATGGCACCTGTCTCAAAACACTCAGAAACACCTAAAAATAGGATAGCCAGAAATTTTTTCGAAAAATGCGTTTTTGAAAAATTTTGGGCCTAAACGGAGCGTGGCTACCCGACTC
>NW_025300281.1:0-913 GCF_018294505.1 Triticum aestivum
ACTAAAGGTCCCATTTTCAAACTCTACCCCCCCCCCCCAGGATCGCCTTTTCAGTTTTACAAAAAATAAAAGAAAATAATGGAAATGTCAAAAAAATAAAAGAAAATAAGTTTCTCATGTGATATGTGGTCTAGTTGTTGGGAAAATTTGCAAATGTGAATTTTGACTTTATTTGCAAAATCTCTCTGAAATTTGTAAAAATGGGCATAACTTTTGCATACTAACTCGGATGAAAAAGTTTTTTATTTGAAAAATCATCTACTCGAAAAGTTACATCATTAGGATAACTGACAGTTGCTTACAACTTGTGTACATAAGATAATTATAATTTCTTCCTGTTGTGAACTCTTGCGCTCAGAGCTGCTGATAGCTGGTGGTTAAAATAATCTTGGGGTTCTTAGGCACATGTAGCTGCCAATAGCTGGTCAATCTATTTATATATAAAATGTACTTGATGGGCTCACGAGAAAAAAGAGAAAATGGAACTCCACAATAATTAGATAGATCTGTTCGCTTAATTCATAGAGAAAGAAACATAACCGTTGGATTAAGACAATTTTTTTACAACATAAATCGATTGAAAATTTACCCACCATTGCCATTACATAAAATTTATATATAAAAAGTACTTGATGGGCTCACCAGAAAGAAGAGAAAATGCTAGAAAACTCCACAATAATTAGATAGATCCGTCCGCTTAATTCATAGAGAAAGAAACATAACCGTTGAATGAAGACAATTTTTTACAACATAAATCGATTGAAAATTTACCCACCATTGCCATTACATAAAAATACCTTTTCAATATAAGGAAACGAATACACGTGCGCATCTCTCCCAACAACTCACGAGCGCTTCCTTCCCTAAAAAAAAACTCACGAGCCCTTCTTCAAAAATTCCTCACGAGCCCTAT
>NW_025300282.1:0-913 GCF_018294505.1 Triticum aestivum
TAGAGTTGAACTAGCTCTATAGTCTAGTACAAATAATTTTACACTATAGTTGAGTAAGCTTTATAAGCTAGTTCAAATAATTTTACAGTAGAGTTGAACTAGCTCTATAGCCTAGTACAAATATTTTTGCACTGGAGTTGAACTAGCTCTATACGCTTGTTAAACTAATTTTACGCTAGAGTTGAACTAGCTCTATAGCCTAGTACAAAAAAAATTACACTAGAGTTGAACTAGCTCTATAAGCTAGTTCAAATATTTTACACTAGAGTTGAACTATCTCTAGAAACTTGTACATATAATTTTACACTAGAGTTGAACTAGCTCTATAGTCTAGTACAAATAATTTTACACTATAGTTGAACTAGCTCAATAAGCTAGTTCAAATAATTTTACACTAGAGTTGAACTAGCTCTATAAGCTTGTACAAATCATTTTATTCTACGGTTGAACTCGCTCTATAAGCTAGTTCAAATAATTTTACACTAGAGTTGAACTAGCTCTATAAGCTTAATATAAAATTTTGCACTAGAGTTGAACTAGCTATATAGTCTAGTACAAATAATTTTACACTACAGTTGAACTAGCTCTGTAAGGTAGTTCAAATAATTATACACTAGAGTTGAACTAGCTCTATAAGCTTGTTAAACTAAATTTACACTATAGTTGAACTAGCTCTATAGCCTAGTACAATTTTTTTTACAATAGAGTTGAACTAGCTCTATAAGCGAGTTCAAATAACTTTACACTAAAGTTGAACTATCTCTAGAAACTTGTACATATAATTTTACACTAGAGTTGAACTAGCTCTATAAGCTAGTTCAAATAATTTTACACTAGAGTTGAACTATCTCTATAAACTTGTACATATCATTTTACACTAGAGTTGAACTAGCTCTATAGTCTAGTACAAATA
>NW_025300283.1:0-913 GCF_018294505.1 Triticum aestivum
TCCCGGAGTGATTTCCACGATTAACGAACCCTGCGGTGCGTTTACGTGTCGGTCATCAACACTCGCAGTTTTGGCCGATTCTGCAAGTTTCATGGACTATTACTCACTGTTTCGCGGTCCCGGTGTGATTTCCACGATTAACGAACCCTAGGTGCATTTACGTGTCAGTCATCAACACTTGCAGTTTTGCCGATTCTGGCCCGTTTCTTGGATTACTACTCACTGTTTTGAGGTCCCGAAGCAATTTCCAAATCGTTTTGAACCCCAAGGTGCGCTTACATGTCAGTCATCAACACTGGCAGTTTTGGCCGATTCTGGACCGTTTCATGGACTATTACTCACTGTTTTGCGGTCCCAGAGTGATTTCCACGATGAAAGAACCCTAGGTGCGTTTACGTGTCGGTCATCAACACTCACAGTTTTGGCCGATTCTGGCCCGTTTATTGGATTATTACTCACTATATTGATATCCCGAAGCGATTTCCATAGTCATTGAACCCCAAGATGCGCTTACATGTCCGTCATAAACACTGGCAGTTTTGGACGATTCTAGCCCATTTCATGGACTATTACTCACTGTTTTGGGTCATGGAGTGATTTCCATGATTAATGAACCCTGGGGTGCATTTATGTGTTGGTCATCAACACTCACAGTTTTGGCCGATTCTGGCCCGTTTCTTGGATTATTACTCATCGTTTTGAGTTCCCAAGCGATTTCCACAGTTACTGAACCCCAAGGTGTGCTTACATGTTGGTCATCAACCCTGGTAGTTTTGGCAGATTCTGGCCTGTTTCATGGACTATTAGTAACTGTTTTGCGGTCCCGTAGTGATTTCCACGATTAACGAACCCTGGGGTGCGTTTATGTGTCGGTCATCAACACAGGCAGTTTTGGCCGATTCTGGCCCGTTTC
>NW_025300284.1:0-913 GCF_018294505.1 Triticum aestivum
ATCCGACATGTTACCCCGGTCTTCGTCCCTTATCCTTGCCCCTCCCAGCTCCACTACAAAGACGATTGCACATTGCTTTGGCCGCTCCCTCTCAACTACGGAGACGAGTTTAACGCGGTTTCCACCCCTCCCTCTCAACCGCACCAGTGCACGCTTGCCGCGCCACAACGCCGACGCTGGACCCGTGAATCGTGAGCACCCAGCTATGACTTACCGCACTCGTGCAAAATAATAAAACACGGTAAATATATTACTTACACGTGCGTTTTGTTTTGCAAGCGGCGCGAAAAAAATTAAAAAGGGAATGCAACACGAGGACTTCCCAGGAGGTCACCCATCCTAGTACTACTCTCGCCCAAGCGGAGGTCACCCATCCTAGTACTACTCTCGCCCAAGCACGCTTAACTTCGGAGTTCTGATGGGATCCGGTGCTTTAGTGCTGGTATGATCGCATCCGACATGTTACCCCGGTCTTCGTCCCTTATCCTTGCCCCTCCCAGCTCCACTACAAAGACGATTGCACATTGCTTTGGCCGCTCCCTCTCAACTACGGAGACGAGTTTAACGCGGTTTCCACCCCTCCCTCTCAACCGCACCAGTGCACGCTTGCCGCGCCACAACGCCGACGCTGGACCCGTGAATCGTGAGCACCCAGCTATGACTTACCGCACTCGTGCAAAATAATAAAACACGGTAAATATATTACTTACACGTGCGTTGTGTTTTGCAAGCGGCGCGAAAAAAATTAAAAAGGGAATGCAACACGAGGACTTCCCAGGAGGTCACCCATCCTAGTACTACTCTCGCCCAAGCACGCTTAACTTCGGAGTTCTGATGGGATCCGGTGCTTTAGTGCTGGTATGATCGCATCCGACATGTTACCCCGGTCTTCGTCCCTTATCCTTGCCCCTCC
>NW_025300285.1:0-913 GCF_018294505.1 Triticum aestivum
ATTGCTCACCATTTTGGGGTCCCAGAGCTATTTCCACGATTGACGATCCCCTGGGTGCGTTTACGTGTCCGTCGACAACACTCGCGATTTTGGCCGATTCTGGCCCGTTTCGTGGACTATTACTCACTGTTTTGGGGTCCGAAAGCGATTTCGATGGTTGTTGAACCCTAAGGTGCGCTTACGTGTCGGTCATCAACAATCGCAGTTTGGGCTGATTCTGGCCCGATTCTTGGAATATTACTCACCATTTTGGGGTCCCAAAGCGATTTGCATAGTTGTTGAACCCAAGGTGCGCTTACGTGTCGGTCATTAACACTCACAGTTTTGGCCGATTCTGGCCCGTCTCTTGCACTATCACTCATTGTTTTGGGGTCCCAGAGTGATTTCCACAACTAACGAACCCCAGGGTGCGTTTACGTGTCGGTTATCAACACTCGCAATTTTGGCCAATTCTGGTTCATTTCATGCACTATTACTCACCGTTTTGTGGTCCTAGAGCGATTTCCACGATTGACGATTCCTCGGGTGCATTTATGTCTCGGATATCAACACTCGTAGTTCTGGCCGACTTTGCCCCGTTTCATGGACTGTTACTCATTGTTTTGGGGTCCCGGAGCGATTTCCACGATTGACGCACCCCGGGGTGCGTTTATGTGTTGTCCACCAGCAATCTTAGTTTTGTTCAATTCTGGGCTCTTCCATGGACTATTACTCACCATTTTGGGGTCCCAGAGCTATTTCCTCGATTGACAATCCCGAAGGTGCGTTTACGTGTCCGTCGTTAGCACTTGCAATTTTGGCCGATTCTTGCCTGTTTCGTGGACTATCACTCACCGTTTTGGGGTCCGAAAGTGATTTCCATGGTTGTTGAACCCTAAGGTGCGCGTACGTTTTGGTCATCAACAATCGCTGT
>NW_025300286.1:0-913 GCF_018294505.1 Triticum aestivum
CAAATTGGTGAGTAGTAGTCCACGAAACGGGCCAGAATCGGCCAAAACAGCGAGTGTTAATGACCTGCACGTAAGCGCACCTCGGGGTTCAGTAACCATGGAATTTGCTCCTTACCCCAAAACGGTGAGTAATAGTCTATGAAACGGGTCAGAATCATCAAAGAGGTGAGTGCTGATGAACGATACATAAGCGCACCTTGGGGTTCAGCAACCATAAAAGTCGCTCTGGGATCCCAAAACGGTGAGTAATAGTCCACGAAATGGGCCAGAATCGGCCAAAATGGCGAGTGTTAATGTCATGCACGTAAGCGCACCTTGGTGTCCATAAACCAAGAAAATCGCTTCGGGACCCCAAAACGGTCAGTAATAGTCCACGAAACGGGCCAGAATCGACCAAACCTGCGAGTGTTGAGGACCGATAGGTAAATGCACCCCGAGGTTCATCAATCGTGGAAATCGCTCCAAGACCTCAAAATGGTGAGTAATAGTCCACGAAATGCGCCAAAATCGGCCAAAACTGCAAGTGTTGATGACCTACACGTAAACGCACCTCGGGGATCATTAATCGTGGAAATCGCTCCAGGACCTCAAAAAGGTGAGCAATAGCCCATGAGACGGGACGAATTAGCCAAAACGGCGAGTGTCAATGACCTGCACGTAAGCACGTAATAGGACCTTGTAGTTCAACAAGCAAGGAAATCGCACAGGGACACCAAAATGGTGAGTAACAGCCCATGAAACGGGACAGAATCGGGCAAAACGGAGAGTGTTGATGAATGACACGTAAGCGCTTCTTGGGGTTTAGCAACCATTAAAATCGCTTCGGGACCCCAAAATGGTGATTAATAGTCCACGAAACGGGCCAGAATCAGCGAAAATTGTGAGTGTAAATGACCTACACGTAAGCACACAT
>NW_025300287.1:0-913 GCF_018294505.1 Triticum aestivum
GAAACGGACACGATTCGGCCAAATATGTGAGTGTTGATGACCGACACGTAAACGCGCCCTGGGGTTCGTCAATCATGGAAATGACTCCGAGACCCCAAAATAGAGTAGTAGTCCAAGAAACGGGCCAGAATCGGCCCAAACTGTGATTGTTGATGACCGACACGTAAGCGCACCTTGGAGTTCGACAACCATGGAAATCGCTTCGGGACCCCAAAACGGTGAGTAATAGTCCATGAAACGGGCCAGAATCAACCAAAACTGTGAGTGTTGATGACCAACACGTAAGCACACCTTGGAGTTCAACAACTATGGAAATCGCTTCGGGACCCCAAAACCGTGAGTAATAGTCCACGAAACATGTCAGAATTGGCCAAAACCCTCAGTGTTGACGACGGACACATAAACGAACCCCGGGGTTCATCGATCGTGGAAATTGCTCTAGGTCCCCAAAACACTGAGTGATAGTGCACAAAATGGACTAGATTCGGCCGAATATGTGAGTGTTGATCACCGACACGTAAACGCACCAAGGGTTCGTCAATCATCAAAATGACTCCAAGACCCCAAAATAGAGTAGTAGTCCAAGAAACGGGCCAGAATCGGCCCAAACTGTGATTGTTGATGACCGACATGTAAGCGCACCTTGGAATTCGACAACCATGGAAATCGCTCTGGGACCCCAAAACGGTGAGTAATAGTCCATGAAACGGGCCAGAATCGGCCAAAACTGCGAGTGTTGATGACCAACACGTAAGCACACCTTGGAGTTCAACAACTATGAAAATCACTTCGGGACCCCAAAACCGTGAGTAATAGTCCACGAAACATGTCAGAATTGGCCAAAACTGTGAGTGTTGACGACAGACACATAAATGCACCCCGGGGTTCATCAATCGTGGAAATCCCTCTGGGT
>NW_025300288.1:0-913 GCF_018294505.1 Triticum aestivum
TTTTTTTTCTGCTCTACTCTCACGGCATGCTGGGATGAGCCGTCGGAGGAGGGGAATCTGATCCCCTCCCGCCATGGATGGTCCACGAGAACATGGTATGACATACCCAGTTGCACACGGAGCACTCGAAATGCAAGGAGCAACAAAAATGGAAATCGCCGTTATCTTCGGAGAGAAACTACCTCCACGGTTGCACACAAACCACATCACCAAGAAGTACAACACCCACCTAGCTCCCAAAACGGTGCCTCTGGGAAGGATAAGACGGCAAGGGCGCCACCACCCGCCAACTGAGTTGGGTTTTCACCCGGGAGGCTAGGGGGAGGGGGCGAAGCAGTACAGCTGAGCAGCGCCTCCAAGGAGGGGAGCAGTGCCCTCAGGTGTCGCTGCTAATGACTCTGACCTGGGATTTCTCGTGATCTTTATTTTCCCGCCACCAGCACCACAACGATGCAAGAACCGGCGCCCCATGACGAAGTAGACCAGATCTGCCCGAGGCGGAGTTCGCCCAGCAGTAGAGGAGGCCCAGGCAGCTAGATGCCACACCCCTGCTCACGTCCTCCGGGTCACCCGTCATCCACACGGCCGAGATCGCGGACCCACGCCCACGCCACCTCTTCCTGAAGGGTCGTCCCCAGCAAAGGCGCCCCACCGCCGACGCCCCGGGCTTGCCAGCCGGCTGCCGAAAGGACGGGAAAGGGAAGGGAGGCGGCGTGGGTAGGGTTTGAACACCCCTAGTCGCCCGAGCAGGGCGATGCAAGGTTGGTGGGTGGGGCAGGGACGGAGCTGGCATGTAGGTACTGGGGTCAATTGACCCCAATGAAATTATTAAATCCGTCATTAACTTAGTACTAATCACTGTTGATTTATAGAAGATGATCCCATTGCCATGGATATGACTTCATCAACCTTT
>NW_025300289.1:0-913 GCF_018294505.1 Triticum aestivum
CGGTGCTTGGCGAAGCCCTGCGGGATTGCCACGCTCATCCACCACCACCATGCCGTCGTGTTGCTGCTGGATGGAGTCTTCCCAACCTCTCCCTCTCTCCTTGCTGGATCAAGGCGTGGGAGACGTCACCGGGCTGCACGTGTGTTGAACGCGGAGGCACCGTACTTTCGGTGCTTAGATCGGAATCAACCGCGATCTGAATCGCTACGAGTACGACTCCCTCATCCGCGTTCTTGCAACGCTTCCGCATCGCGATCTACAAGGGTATGTAGATTCACTCCCCTTCCCCTCGTTGCTAGATTACTCCATAGATTGATCTTGGTGATGCGTAGAAAATTTTGAATTTCTGCTACGTTACCCAACAGTGGCATCATTAGCTAGGTCTATGCGTAGTTTCTATGCACGAGTAGAACACAAAGTAGTTGTGGGCGTCGATGTTGTCAATTCTTCTTGCCACTACTAGTCTTATCTCGTTTCGGCGGCATTGTGGGATGAAGCGGCCCGGACCGACCTTACACGTACTCTTACGTGAGACAGGTTCCACCGACTGACATGCACTAGATGCATAAGGTGGCTAGCGGGTGTCTGTCTCTCCTACTTTAGTCGGAACGGATTCGATGAAGAGGGTCCTTATGAAGGGTAAATAGAAATTGGCAAATCACGTTGTGGTCATACGTAGGTAAGAAACGTTCTTGCTAGAAACCTACAAACCACGTAAAAACTTGCAACAACAATTAGAGGACGTCTAACTTGTTTTTGCAGCAAGTGCTATGTGATGTGATATGGCCAGAAGATGTGATGAATGATATATGTGATGTATGAGATTGATCATATTCTTGTAATAGGAATCACGACTTGCATGTCGATGATTATGACAACCGGCAGGAGCCATAGGAGTTGTCTTTATTATTTT
>NW_025300290.1:0-912 GCF_018294505.1 Triticum aestivum
GGCCCGCAGGTCAGTGAGAGAGAGGGGGGGGGTCAAACCTGGCAGTGGGTCAACCCACGCCGGTCATCGGGTCAGCGGTCGCCGGCGTTTAGCCGCCGGCGAATCCAGACGCGGCGGAGGGCTCGGAAACGAGCCACATGGCATCGTTTCGGCCGCGGTTTGTTGCATTCGAACGCGCGCAGTGGCGCGCATCTAGTGGTGGCGGTGACAGGTGCTGGGGTGGCCGGAAAAGTGGTCGGCGACGAGGTTTGGCGGCGGCAGCAGCTCGGGCAATCCTGGGGTCGGGGTCAGGGAGCACGGCAGGAGGGGCTGGGGCGTGCTACGGACTCCCGAGATCACGATGAGCACGACCGTGGCCTCGGATACGAGCTGGGGTGGCTGTGGCCACGGCCACACCATGGCCGGCGGCGAGAGATTCTCGGGCAAGTGGTGGGGCTAGCTAGAGAGGGAGGTGGGGCACGGGAAGAGGGGAAATCAACACAGGAGCTCACAGCGGGTGCAGTGGTGGCCTCGGGGAGCTCGTGGACGTCTTCGGTGCTGCGAATCGAACGGCGGCGATCGCCGGCCGTGGCGATGAAGATGGCGGTGATGGTGTGGCTTCAGGGCACCCGGCGTCGCGTGCGTCGTGGTAGAGCTTCCCGGATCCAAGGCGGAGCTCGTGGCCTAACTGGCTGGGCGTGGGGATGCTGGTGGCTCCGGTGGCGCTCGTCGGCGGTCTCGGTGCATCCGGGGATGAGCGAGGGAGAGAGACAGAAGAGGGAGAGGGGATGCAGCGAGTGAGGGAAAGGAGAGAGGGGACACGGGGCGTCGTCGTGGCGCGAATTAGAACGAAGGGCGGCCTCCAGCGCGAAGCAGGAGGTGGCCGGGGCGCTCGGGCGCGCGCCACGCCTCGCCTCTGCCTTCTGGCAGAGG
>NW_025300291.1:0-912 GCF_018294505.1 Triticum aestivum
CTTTTTTTTCGAATTAATTAAATAAATAATTAAATTCCAAAATTGTTAAAATCTTTTAAAAATCATATCTTTTAATCCGTAACTCGGATTAAAATATTTTCAACATGAAAGTTGCTCAGAACGACGAGACGATTCCGGATACGCAGTCCGTTCGTCCACCACACCCCCCTAACCTATCGAACCCGCAACTTTCCCCCTCCGGCTCCTCTGCCCGAAAACACGAAACACCGGGAATACTTTCCCGGATGATTCCCCCTTGACCAGTACCACCTTATACCACGTTAGGGCACGCCTAGCATCGCTTCTTGACATGTCATGCATCGATATGCATCTGTTTACTTGGGATTCATTGTTTCTTCCCCCTCTTCTCTCCGGTAGACTACGAGACCGACGCTGCTGCTGCCCAGTTCGACTACGGAGTTGACGACCCCTCTCTCTTGCTAGAGCAACCAGGCAAGCCCCCCCCCCCCTTGATCACCAGATATCGCCTATTCTTCTCTATACTGCTTGCATTAGAGTAGTGTAGCATGTTACTGCTTTCCGTTGATCCTATTCTGATGCATAGCCTGACATTGTTGCTACATCTGTTGATACCTTACTTGCAATCCTAAATACTTAGTATAGGATGCTAGTTTATCATCATTGGCCCTACATTCTTGTCAGTCTGCCTTGCTATACTATTGGGCCGTGATCACTCGGGAGGTGATCACGGGTATATACTATACATACATACATACTATACAGATGGTGACTAAAGTCGGGTCAGCTCGAAGAGTACCCGCGAGTGATTCACGGATTGGGGGCTGAAAGGACCTTTGTCCCGACGGCCCTCTGTGTGGATCTTTGTGGCGGAGCGACAGGGCAGGTTGAGACCGCCTAGGAGAGAGGTGGGCCTGGCCCTGTTCGGCGTTC
>NW_025300292.1:0-912 GCF_018294505.1 Triticum aestivum
CAAATTCTTTGGGCCATAAATAATGTTGCCATGTTTCTAAAGTCCGAACAAGAGCATATAGTTCTTTATCATAAGTAGAATAATTCAGACTAGGCCCACTCAATTTTTCAGAAAAGTATGCAACAGGTTTGCCATCTTGTAATAACACACCTCCTAATCCAATGCCACTAGCATCACATTCAAGCTCAAAAGTCTTATTAAAATCAGGAAGTTGGAGTAAAGGAGCATGTGTCAACTTATCTTTCAATACCGTGAAGGCTTCTTCCTGTGCGGTACCCCAAACAAAAGGCACATCCTTCTTTGTAAGCTCGTTGAGAGGTGCAGCAATGGTGCTAAAATCTCTCACAAAACGCCTATAGAAACCAGCGAGTCCAAGAAAACTCCGCACTTGTGTGACCGTTTTGGGCTGCGGCCAACTCTCAATAGCTTCAATTTTGGCTGTATCAACTTCAATTCCCTGTGGAGTAACAACATAGCCAAGAAAAGATACTCGGTCGGTGCAAAAGGTGCACTTCCCAAGGTTACCAAACAAACGTGCATCACGTAGAGCAATAAAAACAGCACGTAAATGTTCCAAATGTTCTTCCAAAGATTTGCTATAAATCAGTATATCATCAAAATAGACCACCACAAATCGTCCAATGAAAGCACGTAAAACTTCGTTCATTAGTCTCATGAAAGTACTAGGTGCATTAGTTAACCCAAAAGGCATGACTAACCACTCATATAAACCAAACTTAGTTTTAAATGCAGTTTTCCATTCATCTCCCAATTTCATACGAATTTGATGGTATCCACTACGCAAATCAACTTTGGAGAATATTGTAGAGCCACTCAATTCATCAAGCATATCATCGAGCCTAGGAATAGGATGACGATAACGAATAGTAATATTATTAATGCCTCTACAAT
>NW_025300293.1:0-912 GCF_018294505.1 Triticum aestivum
ACGAAAACACATCTGTTACACCGGCAATTCAAAATTTTAATAACTTATTACAACTCCGGACGTTTTTTGCATTTAGCATGCACCAATCAAAGCCACGTCATCAACTTTCAACCCTTTCTGACATAATTTGCTATTTTTATGCATTTACTGATTTGTTTTGAGCTAGATGGCCCTGAAATTGAAAAGCTCTACATATGAACTCTGAAAAGGTTGAAACTTGGCATGGTATCATCATTTCACCCGCATAGCATGTGCAAAAAAGGAGATCGGGTCACCGCAAAAACTGGATGCACTTCGTGTGCAAACTGGACAATCTCTTTCGAAGTATCATGGTTTCAGACGAAAACTCATCTATTACACCGGCAATTCAAAATTTTAATAACTTATTACAACTCCGGACGTTTTGTCCATTCAACATGCTCCATTCAAAACCACTTCATCAACTTTCAACCCTTTCCGACGTAATTTGCTAGTTTTCATGCATTTACCGATTTCTTTTGAGATAAATGGCCCTGAAATTGAAAAGCTCTATAAATGAACTCTGAAAAGGTTGAAACTTGGCATGGTATCATCATTTCATCCGCATAGCATGTGCAAAAAAGTAGAGAGGGTCATGGCAAAAACTGGATGCACTTCGTGTACAAACTGGACAATCTCTTTCGAAGTATCAGGGTTTCGGACGAAAACTCATCTGTTACACCGGTAATTCAAAATTTTAATAACTTATTACAACTCCAGACGTTTTTTGCATTCAGCATGCACAATTCAAAGCCACGTCATCAACTTTCAACCCTTTCTAACATAATTTGCTATTTTTAATGCATTTACTGATTTGTTTTGAACTAAATGGCCTGAAATTGAAAAGCTCTACAAATGAACGCTGAAAAGGTTGAACTTGGCATGGTATCATCA
>NW_025300294.1:0-912 GCF_018294505.1 Triticum aestivum
GAAGGAAATATGCCCTAGAGGCAATAATAAAGTATTATATATTTCCTTATATCATGATAAATGTTTATTATTCATGCTAGAATTGTATTAACCGGAAACATAATACATGTGTGAATACATAGACAAACAGAGTGTCACTAGTATGCCTCTACTTGACTAGCTCGTTAATCAAAGATGGTTATGTTTCCTAGCCATAGACATGAGTTGTCATTTGATTAACGAGATCACCTCATTAGGAGAATGACGTGATTGACTTGACCCATTCCGTTAGCTTAGCACTCGATCGTTTAGTATGTTGCTATTGCTTTCTTCATGACTTATACATGTTCCTATGACTATGAGATTATGCAACTCCCGTTTACTGGAGGAACACTTTGTGTGCTACCAAACGTCACAACGTAAATGGGTGATTATAAAGGTGCTCTACAGGTGTCTCCAAAGGTACTTGTTGGGTTGGCATATTTCGGGATTAGGATTTGTCACTCCAGTTATCGGAGAGGTATCTCTGGGCCCACTCGGTAATGCACATCACTATAAGCCTTGCAAGCATTGTGACTAATGAGTTAGTTGCGGGATGATGTGTTACGGAACGAGTAAAGAGACTTGCCGGTAACGAGATTGAACTAGGTATCGAGATACCGACGATCAAATCTCGGGCAAGTAACATACCGGTGACAAAGGGAACAACGTATGTTGTTATGCGGTCTGACCGATAAAGATCTTCGTAGAATATGTGGGAGCCAATATGGGCATCCAGGTCCCGCTATTGGTTATTGACCGGAGACGTGTCTCGGTCATGTCTACATAGTTCTCGAACCCGTAGGGTCCGCACGCTTAACGTTACGATGACAGTTTTATTATGAGTTTATGTATGTTGATGTACCGAAGGAGTTTGGAGTCCCGGATGAGATC
>NW_025300295.1:0-912 GCF_018294505.1 Triticum aestivum
GAAAAATTACCATCAGTCCTATAGCACATGTGCCCACGTTGTGTTAAAAACTCATGATTTTATCGCGCTCCAAGTATTTAATAATATTCACGCTGCATCGTTACCGCAGAACGTCTACCACCGTTTCATTGCCGTCCGTGAGGGGGGCCACAACCCGGAGACGCGTGCCGCCTCTTCGGACATGCCACAACACCACCCCGCATGTATGAGGGCCCGGTACGACGCTCCGGTGGCATTGCTACCCCCCAGGGCCCCCGTCCCGCCTAACCCTGTAGCGTTTGACCACGGGATCTAGCCCTTTGACTTTGCACGGACGGGCTTTGACCAGTGGACCTCTCCACCCGGTTGTGTCGGGTCGGCCCAGAGGGACACCGGGGAGCAACATCCGGGCCAGGCCCACAGCTACATCCACTCCGTGTAGACCTGACGCGTCCGTTTCCCCCCTCCGGATGCCGGCGGCGGCGCCGTCCGTGAGGGGGGCACGCACCGGAGACGCGTGCTGGGCGTTTGCAACCGCCTCAACACTTCCAGACTTGTGAGAGGCCGCCTACGCAAGATTTTACGGTATGCTACCCCCCGAAGGCCGCCGGCCACAGTCGTAGATGTGCGAAGAGCAATCTGCGTAGAGGGAAGTGTTCAGATACTTCTCCATCACAAAAAATTATGAAAAATTACCATCAGTCCTATAGCACATGTGCCCACGTTGTGTTAAAAACTCATGATTTTATCGCGCTCCAAGTATTTAATAATATTCACGCTGCATCGTTACCGCAGAACGTCTACCACCGTTTCATTGCCGTCCGTGAGGGGGGCCACAACCCGGAGACGCGTGCCGCCTCTTCGGACATGCCACAACACCACCCCGCATGTATGAGGGCCCGGTACGAAGCTCCGGTGGCATTGCTACCCCCC
>NW_025300296.1:0-912 GCF_018294505.1 Triticum aestivum
GCACAGGCAGGTGTAGCTGACTCGGCATTTGAAAACTTGCTGAAAATGTTGAAGAATATGTTTCCAAAGAATAACGAGTTGCCCGCCAGTACGTACGAAGCAAAGAAGGTTGTCTGCCCTCTAGGTTTAGAGGTTCTGAAGATACATGCATGCATCAACGACTGCATCCTCTACCGCGGTGAATACGAGAATTTGAATGAATGCCCGGTATGCACTGCATTGCGTTATAAGATCAGAGGCGATGACCCTGGTGATGATGTTGAGGGCGAGAAACCCAGGAAGAGGGTTCCCGCCAAGGTGATGTGGTATGCTCCTATAATACCACGGTTGAAACGTCTGTTCAGGAACAAAGAGCATGCCAAGTTGTTGCGATGGCACAAAGAGGACCGTAAGTCGGACGGGGAGTTGAGACACACCGCAGATGGAACGCAATGGAGAAAGATTGACAGAGAGTTCAAAGATTTTGCAGCTGACGCAAGGAACATAAGATTTGGTCTAAGTACAAATGGCATGAATCCTTTTGGCGAGCAGAGCTCCAGCCATAGCACCTGGCCCGTGACTCTATGCATCTACAACCTTCCTCCTTGGTTGTGCATGAAGCGGAAGTTCATTATGATGCCAGTGCTCATCCAAGGTCCGAAGCAACCCGGCAACGACATCGATGTGTACCTAAGGCCATTAGTTGATGAACTTTTACAGCTGTGGGGCAGACCTGGTGTCCGTGTGTGGGATGAGCACAAAAAAGAGGAATTTAACCTACGAGTGTTGCTTTTCGTAACCATCAACGATTGGCCTGCTCTTAGTAACCTTTCGGGACTGTCAAATAAGGGATACAATGCATGCACGCACTGCTTACATGAGACTGAAAGTGTACATTTGCCAAATTGTAAGAAGAACGTGTACCTTGGGCAT
>NW_025300297.1:0-912 GCF_018294505.1 Triticum aestivum
AGAAGAAGAAGAAGAAGAAGAAGAAGAAGAAGAAGAAGAAGAAGAAGAAGAAGAAGAAGAAGAAGAAGAAGAAGAAGAAGAAGAAGAAGAAGAAGAAGAAGAAGAAGAAGAAGAAGAAGAAGAAGAAGAAGAAGAAGAAGAAGAAGAAGAAGAAGAAGAAGAAGAAGAAGAAGAAGAAGAAGAAGAAGAAGAAGAAGAAGAAGAAGAAGAAGAAGAAGAAGAAGAAGAAGAAGAAGAAGAAGAAGAAGAAGAAGAAGAAGAAGAACAACAACAACAACAACAGCAAGAAGAAGAAGAAGAAGAAGAAGAAGAAGAAGAAGAAGTGTTATGCCCGGGTAATTAAGCTACAGTGATCCTCTGCTAATGGTGCCACGTCACCTCGTTTATAGTTGCTAATCTCGAGTTAGTTCGAAACCGATTCAAATTCAAATTCAAAAATAGGCAAACAATAAAAGTTTTCAAATATTAAAACTAAAATGTTCGGAGTGAACCAAATATTGCATAGATAATTAGGGTGGAGAAACCACACTTTTATAAAATGTTTAAATACTGTTAAATGAATAAAAGAGTAGCAAAAACAATTATTTTAATGCTTTAAAAATAATAAACATTTTCAAAACTAAATTGTTATAAGTATTAAACTATTGTGGCAGTGGCATAATTTGTAAAATCCTATTTAGGTGCCACTTTGGTAATTTACTAAAACTAAAATAATAGGAAACAAAAAGAAAATAAATAGAAAGAAAAGGAAACACAAAACCAGAAAAGAAAACTAACAAAAAAAAAGAGGAAGAAAGACCCCCCCCCCACTAGAGCCTTGGCCCAACTGGGCCGTGGCCCAGCCGGCCCTCCCCTGGCCTATAGGCCACCCCAACCCCCTGCCCCGAAACCCTAACGCCCCCACTCCCCACG
>NW_025300298.1:0-912 GCF_018294505.1 Triticum aestivum
GTGCAAAGTCAAAGGGCTAGATCCCGTGGTCAAACACTACAGGGTTAGGCGGGACGGGGGCCCTGGGGGGGTAGCAATGCCACCTGAGCGTCGTACCGGGCCCTCATACATGCGGGGTGGTGTTGTGGCATGTCCGAAGAGGCGGCACGCGTCTCCGGGTTGTGGCCCCCCTCATGGACGGCAATGAAACGGTGGTAGACGTTCTGCGGTAACGATGCAGCGTGAATATTATTAAATACTTGGAGCGCGATAAAATCATGAGTTTTTTACACAACGTGGGCACATGTGCTATAGGACTGATGGTAATTTTTCATAATTTTTTGTGATGGAGAAGTATCTGAACACTTCCCTCTACGCGGATTGCTCTTCGCACGTCTACGACTGTGGCCGGCGGTCTTCGGGGGGTAGCATACCGTAAAATCTTGCGTAGGCGGCCTCTCACAAGTCTGGAAGTGTTGAGGCGGTTGCAAACGCCCAGCACGCATCTCCGGTGCGTGCCCCCCCTCACGGACGGCGCCGCCGCCGGCACCCGGAGGGGGGAAACGGACGCATCGGGTCTACACGGAGTGGATGTAGCTGTGGGCCTGGCCCGGATGTTGCTCCCCGGTGTCCCTCTGGGCCGACCCGACACAACCGGGTGGAGAGGTCCACTGGTCAAAGCCCGTCCGTGCAAAGTCAAAGGGCTAGATCCCGTGGTCAAACGCTACAGGGTTAGGCGGGACGGGGGCCCTGGGGGGTAGCAATGCCACCGGAGCGTTGTACCGGGCCCTCATACATGCGGGGTGGTGTTGTGGCATGTCCGAAGAGGCGGCACGCGTCTCCGGTGCGTGGCCCCCCTCACGAACGGCGCCGCCGCCGGCACCCGGAGGGGGGAAACGGACGCGTCGAGTCTACACAGAGTGGATGTAGCTG
>NW_025300299.1:0-912 GCF_018294505.1 Triticum aestivum
GGGGGGCACGCACCGGAGACGCGTGCTGGGCGTTTGCAACCGCCTCAACACTTCCAGACTTGTGAGAGGCCGCCTACGCAAGATTTTACGGTATGCTACCCCCCGAAGGCCGCCGGCCACAGTCGTAGACGTGCGAAGAGCAATCCGCGTAGAGGGAAGTGTTCAGATACTTCTCTATCACAAAAAATTATGAAAAATTACCATTAGTCCTATAGCACATGTGCCCACGTTGTGTAAAAAACTCATGATTTTATCGCGCTCCAAGTATTTAATAATATTCACGCTGCATCGTTACCGCAGAACGTCTACCACCGTTTCATTGCCGTCCGTGAGGGGGGCCACAACCCGGAGACGCGTGCCGCCTCTTCGGACATGCCACAACACCACCCCGCATGTATGAGGGCCCGGTACGACGCTCCGGTGGCATTGCTACCCCCCCAGGCCCCCCGTCCCGCCTAACCCTGTAGTGTTTGACCACGGGATCTAGCCCTTTGACTTTGCACGGACGGGCTTTGACCAGTGGACCTCTCCACCCGGTTGTGTTAGGTCGGGCCATAGGAACACTTTGGAGCAACATCCGGGCCAGGCCCACAGCTACATCCACTCCGTGTAGACTCGACGCGTCCGTTTCCCCCCTCCGGGTGCCGGCGGCGGCGCCGTTCGTGAGGGGGGGCACGCACCGGAGACGCGTGCCGCCTCTTCGGACATGCCACAACACCACCCCGCATGTATGAGGGCCCGGTACGACGCTCCGGTGGCATTGCTACCCCCCAGGGCCCCCGTCCCGCCTAACCCTGTAGCGTTTGACCACGGGATCTAGCCCTTTGACTTTGCACGGACGGGCTTTGACCAGTGGACCTCTCCACCCGGTTGTGTCGGGTCGGCCCAGAGGGACACCGGGGAGCAACATCC
>NW_025300300.1:0-912 GCF_018294505.1 Triticum aestivum
TTTTTTTTTGCGCTCTTTTTTTTTGCGCTGCTTTTTTTTTGCGAAAAATCACTATAATGGCGAGTGTCTCAAAACTCTTCCTAGCTCAAACGGACAGGATGGGCACGAAATTTTTTTCGACCAATTTTTTTTTTTCGACTGCCCGGACCCAAAAACTGGAAACGGGTCAAAAAAAACTTCCTATAATGGCACCTGTCTCAAAACACTCAGAAACACCTAAAAATAGGATAGCCAGAAATTTTTTCGAAAAATGCGTGTTCGAAAAATTTTGGGCCTAAACGGAGCGTGGCTACCCGACTCTTTTTTTTTTCTTTTTTTTTCTTTTTCCGAAAGCTACTCCGGCAAGGAAACACGAATCGGAAACTAGATGGATCTCGAAAACAAACCTAATAAGCAAGGAACTCGGGTTGGTGGTGGATATATGGTGGTGGTATATGGCAGCGGTGGTGGTAGCGGTGGTAGTATATGGATATGGATATGAATCGGTGGTGGTATATGGATACGGATTCGGAGCGGTGGCGGATAAGCGGTGGTGGTAGATGGCAGGGGCGATGATGATGGTGCGGCGGCGGCGTGACAACTTATGACCAGAACTCGAAACTCTAAAAGACTAGACTCTAAGACCAGCAACTAGACGCGACGATGCAACCGCAAATTCAACAAAGCAAAACCCTAAAAAGATTATGCAAAGGCTCAGATTGGTTCGGATATGATGAACTAACCCTAATTTTTTTTGTGTGGCTTTTTCGTGGACTGTAGGTATGAAGAACAGACTCGATCTAAACGACGAAAAACTGTAAAATCTCACCGAGCAACCTGGAAATCTGATACCACTTGATAGAGGCAAAGGTGTCCCGTCTTTCGATGAGATGATGGATATCGCTTTGGTGGAAGTCGACTTTGACGATCCGA
>NW_025300301.1:0-912 GCF_018294505.1 Triticum aestivum
CGCAGTAGATGGCATTTTTTAATTTTTCCCAGTTTTTTCTGTTTTTTGCATTATTTATTTCTTTTGTTTTTTGCTTTATTTTTTAGTTCCTTTTGCTTTTAGGTAATAAAAAATATAAATTTTTTGCTAGTGCCATTTCTTTTCCAATTTGAATAGTTTAAATTTGAATTTTTTGAAATTTGTGTCAATCACTAGTTTTTGAATAACTTTACTATAAACATAGATTTTTGAATGATTCTTTTTCTTGCTATTTAATATTACTGTGCTTTATCATTATATTCAAAAAAGATTTTGTTATTTTAGTTTCTAACACAAATATTCTTCATGATAATTCTTTTTTCTATTAAAGTTTCTAAGAAAAAATTCTTTATGAAAATTCTTTTTGCTATTAGTTCATTCTTTTTGCTTTTAGTTCATTCTTTTTGCTATTAGTTCATTATTCGAGCTAAATGATCCTTAAATTGAAAAGCACTACAAATGAACTCTGAAAAGGTTGAAAGTTGGTATGTGCTAAAAAGTTGAGAGGGTTACGACAAAAACTGGATACAAAACAGACAATCTCTTTGGAAGTATCAGGGTTTCGGATGAAAACTCATCTGTTACAAAGGGATTTCATTTGTTCAAATGTAACTGCAATGATATTCTACATCAAAAGCATCATCATAATAGTTGTTGATAGAAAGTCTTCACTTTTTCTTCGCTTGTGTTCTTTGCTTATTGCGCTATAACCATGGATAATCTTCATCGTTTAACAGGATGCTTGGGTCAGGCTTGACTTTGAAAGGAGGAATTTCATGAAACTTTTCATAATCTTCAGACACGTCTGTCTTGCCCTCCAATCCCACGATGTCTCTTTTTCCTTGAAAGAACTATGTGGCGCTTTGACTCATCGTATGATGTATCCGCTTCCTT
>NW_025300302.1:0-912 GCF_018294505.1 Triticum aestivum
GATGCTCTGCTTTTACACGTCGACAGACGTCGCAATTTGCAATATACTGAGCAATTTCTCTCTTCATCCTAGTCCACCAGAACCTCTGGCGTAGGTCCTGATACATTTTAGTACTACCGGGATGAATGGTGAGAGGAGATTCATGAGCTTCCTTAAGGATCAATCGCCTCAGGTTGCGCACTTTGGGAACCACTAGTCGATCCCCGAAGTATACGACCCCTTGATCATTAATGGAGAAGCAATTCGCAATTCCTTTCTGAATGTTTCTCTTGATGCGGGAGATTCCCGGATCTACCTTCTGTGCTTTGATAATTTGATCCGTAAGGGTAGGTTTTGCCACCAAGGTGGAAAGAAAACCTTGAGGAACAATGTGAAGATTAAGTTTCCGAAATTCCTCATGGAGAAGCGGTTGACTTTGTTGTAACATCAGGTTGTTACAATAAGATTTACGACTTAGCGCATCAGCCATGACGTTGGCTTTCCCTGGGGTGTAGGTTATTCCTAAGTCGAAGTCTGTGATCAATTCAACCCAACGTCTCTGCCTGAGATTCAAATCCGGTTGGGTGAAGATGTACTTTAGACTTTGGTGATCAGTGAATATTTCGCAACGATTACCGAGGAGGTAATGTCGCCAGGTCTTAAGTGCATAGACTACGGCTGCAAGCTCTAGATCATGAGTAGGATAATTCTCCTCATGTGGGTGCAATTGCCGTGAAGCGTAAGCAATTACGTGTCGATCTTGCATGAGAATGCAACCTAGTCCTTGTCGCGAGGCGTCGCAGTAGATAACAAAGTCCTTGGAGAAGTCTGGCGGTACCAGCACGGGAGCAGAGGTCAGGCGTCTTTTCAGTTCCTGAAAGCTGTGCTCACATTGTGGAGTCCATTCGAACTTTTTATCTTTCTTGAGGAGTT
>NW_025300303.1:0-912 GCF_018294505.1 Triticum aestivum
GCCATTGTTAGAGACAACGTCTCGATCACCGTCCAGGAGTGGAATGAGCCAAAGAAGGCACGAATTGATGGTTTCACTTTTGTCGATAAGAGAACAAAAAAAGATTGCTTCAAGAAGCTTATGGAACATTTCGTTCTACCTCCGGAATACAACAAATTCGATGAGGAGGGTAACAAGATTGAGGAAAACAAGGAGAGGAGGAGGCTAGTCAAACAGTTCGCTCTTCATAAGATGGCCGACGCATTCCGGAAATTCAAGCAAAATCTAGCCCATGACTTTGTCAAGCAGAACAAGACTCCGGATTTCAAAGGACAATATGAGAAACTGAAACATGATTGGCCAGAATTTGTGAAGCAAAAGAAATCAGAGCAGTTCATTCAAATATCGAAAAAAAATAAGGAAAATGCGGCTAAGAAGGAGTACAATCATGTTATGGGGCCAGGAGGGTATCGCCTTTGGGAGCCTAGGTGGGAGAAGATGGAGAACGAGCTGAGGGCACGAGGAATCCGTCCAGGTACGGAGGGATGGGACCCAAGGGCCAAAAGCTGGTGGTACGGGCATGGGGGAACGCTGAACCCGGAGACAGGGGAGTGTGTTTACCGGGGCAAATTAATTAAACCCACCCAAGCCCTTATTAACGCAATGAGGGATGCTCAACAGGGGAAGATCAAGTTCAACAGAGAGAACGACGCGCTGACAAAAGCCCTCGGGAATCCTGAACACGGAGGACGTGTACGAGGCATGGGGCACATTCCGTGGAAAATAGGGTTCCCCCAGAACGATGACCCGTACGGTTACAGAAGCCGTAAGAGAAAGATGGATCGGGAAGCAGATGTTGTGGCGCGGTTGGCATCGGAAATTGATGTGATGAAGAAAACCATGAGTGTACTAGTAGCCGAAAGAGATGCAGCT
>NW_025300304.1:0-912 GCF_018294505.1 Triticum aestivum
GCCCCGGCCACCTCCTGCTTCGCGCTGGAGGCCGCCCTTCGTCCTAATTCGCGCCACGACGACGCCCCGTGTCCCCTCTCTCCTTTCCCTCACTCGCTGCATCCCCTCTCCCTCTTCTGTCTCTCTCCCTCGCTCATCCCCGGATGCACCGAGACCGCCGACGAGTACCACCGGAGCCACCAGCATCCCCACGCCCAGCCAGTTAGGCCACGAGCTCCGCCTTGGATCCGGGAAGCTCTACCACGACGCACGCGACGCCGGGTGCCCTGAAGCCACGCCATCACCGCCATCTTCATCGCCACGGCCGGCGATCGCCGCCGTTCGATTCGCAGCACCGAAGACGTCCCCGAGCTCGCCGAGGCCACCACTGCACCCGCTGTGAGCTCCTGTGTTGATTTCCCCTCTTCCCGTGCCCCACCTCCCTCTCTAGCTAGCCCCACCACTTGCCCGAGAATCTCTCGCCGCCGGCCATGGCGTGGCCATGGCCACAGTCACCCCAGCTCGTATTCGAGGCCACGGTCGTGCTCATCGTGATCTCGGGAGTCCGTAGCACGCCCCAGCCCCTCCTGCCGTGCTCCCTAACCCCGACCCCAGGATTGCCCGAGCTGCTGCCGCCGCCAAACCTCGTCGCCGACCATTTTTCCGGCCACCCCAGCACCTGTCACCGCCACCACTAGACGCGCGCCACTGCGCGCGTTCGAATGCAACAAACCGCGGCCGAAACGATGCCATGTGGCTCGTTTCCGAGCCCTCCGCCGCGTCTGGACTCGCCGGCGGCTAAACGCCGGCGACCGCTGACCCGATGACCGGCGTGGGTTGACCCACTGCCGGGTTTGACCCCCCCCCTCTCTCTCACTGACCTGCGGGCCCCGCCCGGCTAATTAGGCTAGGATTAGTGTTAACTAAATATTA
>NW_025300305.1:0-912 GCF_018294505.1 Triticum aestivum
CACACCAACACCATGTGCGGTGTGCAGCACAGTAGTGGAGTCGTACTCCCGAGAGTAGAGGTGGACGATGGCACGGTACTGCTCCTGGTTAAAGTCCTGGTACTCCTCGTAGACGGTGTACTCAGGGTGCCAGCGATAACCCAGATAGGTCATCATCTCAGCTAGCACCGCAGATGATCCCGAGGCACCAATGGCCATCGTGTGGCGAACGACCTGCCTCGTGGGTTCCATCTGAAAGCAAAGACGTTTCAAAGGAGTCAAATGACAGTGTGTGAATTGTTCAAAATACTACTCTAAGAAACAACTATGGTTTATCCAACTTTGGGGTGAACGCGGTCACGGGATCCTAGTGTTAAAGTTAGTAAATTCGTTTAACCCGAGTAGAAGAGAGTTCAGAGTCCCAGAGTAAAGGTCGAGGAGTAAAAGATCCTAGTACCACCTAATGGCGACGTGGGCCCGTAAGACACACAGCCATGTTAGTAAAAGTTTTCATAATGTCTAGACTCGACTTCGGCCAAGGAGTGTGGAAGGGGGATTCCTACAGGCAGTCGGCTCTGATACCAACTTGTGACGCCCCCGATTTGACCGTACACTAATCATGCACGCAAATGTGTACGATCAAGGTCAGGGACTCACGGGAAGATATCACAACACAACTCTACAACATAAATAAGTCATACAAGCATCATAATACAAGCCAGGGGCCTCGAGGGCTCGAATACAAGTGCTCGATCACAGACGAGTCAGCGGAAGCAACAATATCTGAGTACAGACATAAGTTAAACAAGTTTGCCTTAAGAAGGCTAGCACAAACTGGGGTACAGATCGAACGAGGCGCAGGCCTCCTGCCTGGGATCCTCCTAACTACTCCTGGTCATCGTCAGCGGCCTGCACGTAGTAGTAGGCACCTCC
>NW_025300306.1:0-912 GCF_018294505.1 Triticum aestivum
GGTACCCTTTAGTCGCGGTCCGCCTCCCCAACCGCGACTAAAGGGTTTTGGCGCCGCCTCCGTTCCCGCGCAGAAAGACCCTTTAGTCGCGGTTGGAGAGGCGGACCGCGACTAAAGGTACCCTTTAGTCGCGGTCCGCCTCCCCAACCGCGACTAAAGGTCTGTGCTAGAACTGGCGCGGTGCGGTGGGATGTTTAGTCCCACCTCGCTAGCCGAGAGGCTTCGACAGTGGTTTATAAGCGCGGCTGCGCTCACCACTTCGAGCTCCTCTCAAATGCAGGCTTACGGGCCTATTCTGTCACTATGTGCCTGTGGGCCTACTCGGCCTTCTGCGGGCCTGAATCCTGGCCCTTTAATGGGTTTCTAGTCGTATTCAGGCCGTGGTGGCCCAGTAGGTGGCATATTTTTTTCTTCCTTTTTTCCTTTTTCCTTTTTTCTTCTATTTTTTTCTTCTGTTTTTTTCTTCTGTTTTTTTTATGTTTTTCTTCTGTTTGTTTTTTTCTTCTGTTTTTCCTTTTTTCTTCTGTTTTTTTCTTCTGTTTTTTTCTTCCTTTTTCCTTCTTTCTTCTTCTTCCTTTTTCCTTTTAAAATCAGAAAAATAAAACTAATTCATTTTAAAATCTTAAAAATACAATTATATATCAAAAAAATCAGAAAAATAAAACTAATTCATTTTAAAACCCCTTGAAGGTTTGACAAAAGGTTTGATACAATAAATTATTACACATCATTTCTTCTCTTGTGTCCCTGCTTGCTTACGATTGTGCCGTATCCATGGAGCATCCTCATCATTTAACTTAATGCTTGGGTCGGTGTTCACTTTGAAGGGCGGAATTTCAGCAAACATATTATAATCTTCTGACATGTCTGTCTTGTCCTCCACTCCCACGATGTTTCTTTTCCCTGAAAGAA
>NW_025300307.1:0-912 GCF_018294505.1 Triticum aestivum
AGAGTTCATTTTGTAGTGATTTTCAATTTCACGGTCATTTAGCTCTGTAAACAAATCGGTAAATGACTAAAAAATAGCAAATGATGTCAGAAAGTTTTGAAAATTGATGACGTTGCTTTGAATGGTGCGTACGGAACGTAAAAAAGTCTGGATATGTAATAAGTTTAAAAAAATGAAGTGCCCATGTAACAGATGAGTTCTCCTCAGAAACCTTGATACTTCGAAAGAGATTGTCCAGTTTGTACACGAAGTGCGTCCAGTTTTTGCCGTAACCCTCTCTACTCTTTTGCACATGCTATGTGGGTGATATGATGATACCATGCCAAGTTTCGACATTTTCAGAGTTCATTTTGTAGTGATTTTCAATTTCACGGTCATTTAGCTCTCTAAAGAAATCGGTAAATGACTGAAAAAGAGCAAATGATGTCAGAAAGTGTTGAAAATTGATGACGTCGCTTTGAATGGTGCGTACGGAACTCAAAAAAAGTCTGGAGTTGTAATAAGTTTAAAAAATGAAGTGCCAGTTAACAGATGATTTCTCGTCCGAAACCCTGATACTCCGAAGAGATTGTCCAGTTTGTACACGAAGTGCGTCCAGTTTTTGCCGTAACCCTCTCTACACTTTTGCACATGCTATGTGGGTGAAATGATGATACCATGCCAAGTTTCGACATTTTCAGAGTTCATTTTGTAGTGATTTTCAATTTCACGGTCATTTAGCTCTCTAAACAAATCGGTAAATGACTGAAAAATAGCAAATGATGTGAGAAAGTGTTGAAAATTGATGATGTCGCTTTGAATGGTGCGTACGGAACGCAAAAAAGTCTGGAGTTGTAATAAGTTTTAAAAAATGAAGTGCCCTTGTAATAGATGAGTTCTCGTCAGAAACCCTCATACTTCGAAAGAGATTGT
>NW_025300308.1:0-912 GCF_018294505.1 Triticum aestivum
GAAATAAGGCACCTAACGAGTTTGCCCATTCAAGCGATGTTGTGTGTGATTCCCCCTAGCGCGTGCTATGAGCGATTCATAGAGTTTGTGTCTATCCAATGCATTATCCGTGAAATAGGATTCGGCCTACGGACCTAATGAACATGAAAATATATCCGGCGCAAAGGCCACATGACCATCATGATACATATTGGGTCAAGCACTTACTCGACGAGAATCGAGTTGGCGAAGGTGTGAGGTACTCATCAAAATAATAAGAATTATAGCTTCCACTCAAAAGTGTTCAACTTGTATTTATAACATTGTTTACCATGTATCAATAAAATGTTTAACATGTATTTGAAAATGTTCAGTGTGTACATTAGTGCATATTTTAACATCTCAATATTTAAAAACAAATGTATTTAAAATAATAAAAAGGAAAAAGAAAAAGAAAAATAAATATAAGAAAAAGAAAAGGAGGAAATAATGATAGGTTACAGAAAATAACTAGGGCAAAATGAAAATGAAATAGAATTTTAAAGAAGCAAATAAGATAGAAACTAACTAATAAGAAATATAAAAAAGGAAAAAGACTACACGCATGAAATCAGAACAAAACAAGTGGTCGACCGGGCAGGAGGAAGAAAATTGCTCCTAAAGGGTCGGCCCATTGGAGCGCTCCTTTGAGCGATTCGCCTGATATGAGCGACACATAGAATTTGCAACTATGAAGCGTGTTACGCGTGGAATAGGATTCAGTGCGGTGCAAGGGTCGCATGATTGACACGATTCATATTTGGCCGAGGGCTTTCTCGATGAGAATCGAGTGAGTTGGACATGCGAGCTGGTACTCAACTAAATAATAATAATAATAATAATAATAATAATAATAATAATAATAATAATAATAATAATAATAATAATAATAAT
>NW_025300309.1:0-912 GCF_018294505.1 Triticum aestivum
TCTACTACATTATTATCGTCTTGCTGATATTCAAGTCCAGTACCCGTCACATCCTTATTATAGCACCATAGGATGCTCTGCTCTTGTCTTGTATATTTACATTTACGGGGACAAAAAGGCCCTCTTTGTTTTGGATTCGTAGAATGGGATGACCATCCTTTGCTGCCAAGCTCCTCCTCCTCGTTAGATTAGATTTGACCACTAGCATGCTGCCGCTGCTGCTAAATCAACAATTAAGAACAATAGCAGACAATGTGGTCTGCTCTTGTTTGGCAGATGTGCGTGGAGAAGAAGGCCCTTGGAGGACTGTTGGGGATGCCCATGCCAAGCTCCTCTTCGTCGGAGTTGGAGTTGGATTTGGTAACCACCAATATGGTCCTAGCAGGGCCTCCTCTGTTTTGGTGATTACTTTCTGCCCTACATTATAGATAACTGTACTTACACATCACCTGCTTTTGCTTCTGATTGTTTGTATGTATATGCAGCAGCATCTTTTGCTTCTATTAGAATGCACATCTACCATTCTTTTGTTTCACCTAGACTACTCATCTCACCACTTTTGATTTATTCTGGAGCATTCCATTTTGATGTCCAGTCTCTCCCTCTCCTATGATGATGTACATGTCACGTGTGTCTGCCTAGTATATATATACTAGTCCCAATTGCTCTGTTGTTGTGCGCCGTATGCAGATGTTGGTACTGAGCCTCAATTCAATTGCTTCCCTCTCGGTAAATGATGTGCACAGGTTGCTACCTATGTACGTGTTGGTGGTCATGGCCTAGCTGATTAATAAAAGCTTTTGCGTTTGTTTAGAATAATAAATGATAATATGATATTGCGTCAAACCAGACAATAATTATTTTGTTCACCGATCAGTGGCTGTGAAGGGACGCCTTGGAATGCCGTCATCG
>NW_025300310.1:0-912 GCF_018294505.1 Triticum aestivum
GCCGAAGGGAACCCGGTACCCGTACTCGATCGAGCCAGCCTCAGGGCCCCATCCTTCATCGTCGATGTAGAGCTTGCCACAACGACTTTTGGTCATCCAGCCGATCACGTACCCCTTAAGTCCTTCAGAGCAGCCCTTCAAGAACTCGACACCATCATGCGATAGCCCCACGGTGGGCGCCGCAACTGTCGTGGAATTAACATGTCAGATGTCCTCATGAAAGGACTTAGTCGTGGAGCCATCACAACGGGTTAGCTTGAAGGGGTTAAACCGGACAAGGGACACGGGAGTTTATACTAGTTCGGCCCCTTCGATGAAGGTAAAAGCCTACGTCTAGTTGTGATGGGATCGATTGGGTTTCGTTGACCAGGGAGCAAAATACGCTTGCCCGAGTCTCGAGTTGTTGTCTGTTGTCCCTGAACCGCCGCCGGGTTGTCCCTTTATATACACAGGTTGACGCCCGGCCGGTCTACAGAGCCCCGAGGCCGACTCATACAAAGTGTACGGCTCGGTCTCTCCTTTCCTAACTTATATTACAAGTTTACATAGTCATGGCGGTTTACCACTATGGGCCTTAATCCGCCTTTGGGCTGCGGGCTTCTAAGCTTCATTAGTAAAACGTCATCTTCTGGATCTTCATGGGCTTCAGCATAGTCGAGGGTGAACCGGGCCCTCCTGGCCGGTTTACACTCAGTATCTATATCCTCAACACAACCCCTAATCACATTGGTTGCGAGGAGTTATCGTTTTGTGTAGGTACGAGGGACTTGTGCGTGGTCTCCTACTGGATTGATACCTTGGTTCTCAAAAACCGAGGGAAATACTTACGCTACTTTGTTGCATCATCCTCTCCTCTTCGGGGAAATCCAACACAGTGCTCAAGAGGTAGCAAGAAGAATTTCTGGTGCCGTT
>NW_025300311.1:0-912 GCF_018294505.1 Triticum aestivum
CCCCGCCGCCAGGCCCGCCAGCCCCGGGTCGCGCCCCGCGCCGTCCGCAGCCCGCGCCCTACCGCTCCACCACCCGCGCCTCGCCCGTGAGCGCGTGGCTCCGCTCGCCGCCGTCCGACCGCCGTCCACTGCTTCCCCGGCCCGGTTGCCGCCGCCCTGCGCCTTCCATCATGCCCGCACCTCGCCTGCCCCGCCGCAGAGCGCGCGGTCGCCGCTCCGGTCGCCCGCCGCCGCGCCGCGCCGGATCCGGCCGGATCTCGCCGCCCCGACCAGCCGGCGTCCTCTCCGACCGTCTTCTCCACCAACTCCGGCAAGTCTCCGGCATGCCTCGGTTTCTGTGCGAGGAACCCTAGATCCATTTTGGAGGGGTATAATTTCTCTAAGTCTTTCTGGGATACATTCTATGCCCCTGTTCGTGATGCCATAACTTCTCATCCGTAGCTTCATTTCATGCGTGTGATAGATAAAAATGTTCATCGTGATGTTCTCTTCATTTTGTTCCATTGTGACATGCTTGTTTGAGTCCATCTTGATGCCCAAATGACTGTTGCAAGGGTGCTATAAAATGTTAGTTCCTGATTCTTAGCAGATTATGAGCATTTGTCATTTTTGCTACATTTATTGTGTGCTGCATATGGGCATAAGCTCTACATGTATTTTGGACTATGACATGTCATCTTTACAGGTGTGTATGCCATGTATTTTTGTGATCAATGTGGTGACTAGCACAAGCATGCAAAGTAGCTCTCGTGATATTGCTGATTTCAGGGATTTAGAATTTCACTAAGTCATTTCCCTGTTGCTATTTTTATGCCATCCATGCCCCTGTTTGCATTTATGGAGTGCCCTAGCATGACTCAATCTTGCTCTACTTTTGCTATAAAATGTTCCTAGCAGATTGTTTACGTGTTA
>NW_025300312.1:0-912 GCF_018294505.1 Triticum aestivum
ATGGTGGCCGCGTCGATGGCAATGGTGGCCGGGTCGAGTTCGGCAGTCCTCGGGCCGGGTTCAGCAGCCCCCGGGCCGGGTTCGACAGTCCCCGGGCCAGGTTTGGAAGTCCTCGCTCTAGGTTGATGCATGGTCAGGTCGTCCAGGACGTGCATGGACTCGGAGTTCGGAGACGGCTTGACGGGCGGCTTGTGCAGGTGCTCGAGGGAGACACTGGATGGGATGGACTGCTGGGATGAGGCGATCTTGGCGAGCGTGTCGGCTGCCTCATTCTCCGCACGCGGGACGTGGAGGAACTCGCAGCCCTCGAAGCCCTCAAGGAAGCGATAGCTTGCCATGTTGGAGTCGCGGGCGTCCCACTCGCCGACTGTGGCACCACCAGGTCCGAGTCGCCGTAGCACAGGATGCGCCGGATGCCGAGTTCCCTGGCAAGCCAGAGACCATGCACAAGGGCTTCATACTTGGCGACATTGTTGGAGGCGGCGAAGTGGGTCCGGAGTGCGTAGGAGTGTCGGTCACCCTTTGGGGAGGACAACATGATGCCGACCCCTAGGCCAAATTGCATCTTGGAGCCGTCGAAGTGCATGCACCAGTGCGTCGAGTCCGGAGGTTGCGGCAGGTACTGGGTCTCAGTCCAGTCGACGAGGAAGTCGGCCAAGGCCTGGGACTTGATCATGATGTGGGGCTCATAGAGGATGGTGTGGCCGGCTAGCTCGAGCGCCCACTTGGTGACCCGGCCAAAGGCGTCCCGGCACCCGATGATCTCGCCAAGCGGGCCGTGCTGACCATGGTGATGACATGCTCATGGAAGTACTACTTCAGTTTCTTGGCAGTGAAGTACACACCATAACACATCTTCTCGTAGTGCGGTTAGTTCTGCTTGGAGGCGGAGAGCACCGCACTCAAGTAGTA
>NW_025300313.1:0-912 GCF_018294505.1 Triticum aestivum
ACACACACTACACACACACACACACTACACACACATTAGTTTGTTTGTTATAAATTATTCTGTTTTTTAGTTATAGAAATGTTATAAATTATTCTGTTTTTTAGTTATATAAATATTAGAAATGTTAGTTATATAGAAATGTCATAAATGTTTTCTATTTTTTAGTTATAGAAATATTTATAGAAATGTTAGCAATTTTTCTGTTTTTTAGGTATATAAATATTAGAATTGTTATGGAAATGTTAGTTACATAATCAGGAAATTTTTTAATTAGTTTTGCTTAGATGAATTAGATTAATGTCAAATTGTTAGAATTTGCATATATATAGAATTTTAGTTATCACAATCTAATCATTTAAAAAATGTTACTTTTTGCGGGCATATAGTATTTGTTCTCGACGATATGCCCGACCCGCATCCTCGCCTCGACCCGTTCGCGACGACGTTATGCTTCAGGGGTCCCATGTCCAGGACTAGGCTCCGCCGGGCTGGCACTGGGAGGTGCTACCTAGAGGGGCGCGCCGCTTGGTGAGGAACCCGACCTCGGGCTCCGTCGTCGACCCTGATCTTCTTTGGTGCCGTTAACGTGGGCCACATTCGGTGCAGAGGCAGCCGGCCCCGCCGGAGGTGGTGCGTCGCCGTTTCAGAGAGGAAGATGAGCACGTCCATCGCTACATGGCTGCTATGGACGACGTCAGGTTCTCCACTACTTGGCGGGTTCTTTGGGCAGATGACCGGAGATATGATCCTGTGATGGTTCCTTCTCTTTGGGTGTGCACCGCCCGCGCCCCAGGAACCGCGAGTGGCGCCCTAGATTCTTCTGTAGTACTCGATCTTTATTAGGTACCTAGCCAGTGATGTATTCGATATATAATATTTGAGACGATGTATTCGAGATTATATATATTAAGA
>NW_025300314.1:0-912 GCF_018294505.1 Triticum aestivum
GAGTTCAACTGAATCCGGTCGTGTTGGATTTTGCCCTTTTGACTGCTAGCTATACTCGGACACAACTTTTATAACTTCCAATCAACGCATGAAGAACGTAGAGGACGGTCAACGAACCAATGGAGACGATGGTCTCCACAGAGCAGGGGAGGAGGCGAGATAGAGGCATAGAGCGCCTCTACCTGAGAAGCCATCACCAACATGAGGGGCGGCGCCAGAAGAAACAAACCAGGCGGCGGTGGCGGCGATGGGAGGATCCGAGGATGGAAGACGGATGGCGAGAATTCAGGAAAATGTATATTACAAAACCTAAGATGTTTAAGAATTAAATTGTAGAAGAAAAAAACAGTAATAAAGAAAGTGAAAATCGGAAACCACAAAACTTGCGCGGTCGCCTCTCCACGCAACAAATGTCGAATGCGAAGCGAGGAGAAGTCTCGCGAGTCACGACAGAGCAACACTTGTCACGCGAAGGCGTGACCCCAAGTGACATTTACGGGTAACCCTTAACTAGTGATTCCGGAGGAAGGCAGAAAGAACGTGAGAGCGTAGGGAGATAGATTCCATGCATATACCCTTGTACACTCTTGTGCCTTTGTAGTCGAAGTGGAATCCATCTATGGGCTGGACCGGACCGAGCCAGATAAGGACGACTTGCGATAAGGCACGTAACAAATTATACTAATTATTGTTGTATATTTATCTCAAAATAGACTAATTACAATATACATTAAAAGTTCGGATTTGCTAAAACTCATTCAAATGAGAAACTAATTGGTCTCATTCAATTTTTTGACCGTCCGATCGAGCCGCGCGAAGATTCGTGCTTCCTCCAGGTGGACTGCTTCGTAGCGACGGGAGGCGCGGCCCTTCTGTTGTCCCGCTCGCGGGCCGTTCTGTTTCTTTTTTTTT
>NW_025300315.1:0-912 GCF_018294505.1 Triticum aestivum
TTTCCTACGCGTCACCAAGATCTATCTATGGAGAGACCAGCTACGAGTAGAAGGAGAGTGCATCTACATACCCTTGTAGATCGCTAAGCGGAAGCGTTCAAGTGAACGGGGTTGATGGAGTCGTACTCGTCGTGATTCAAATCACCGATGATCAAGTGCCGAACGGACGGCACCTCCGCGTTCAACACACGTACAGCCCGGTGACGTCTCCCACGCCTTGATCCAGCAAGGAGAGAGGGAGAGGTTGAGGAAGACTCCATCCAACAGCAGCACAACGGCGTGGTGGTGGTGGAGGAGCGTGGCAATCCCGCAGGGCTTCGCCAAGCACCATGGGAGAAGAGGAGGAGAACTTGGGAGAGAGGGAGGGGCTGCACCAAAGGCATCAGGTGTGTTTGGGAGGCCCTCCTACCCCACTATATATAGGGATCCCAAGGGGGGGGGGTGCGCCAGCCCCTAGGAGATCCAATCTCCTAGGGGCGGCGGCCAGGGGAGGAGTCCTCCCCCCCCCCAAGGCACCTAGGAGGTGCCTTCCCCTGCTGGGACTCTTCCTTTAGGGTTTCCCCAGGCGCATGGGCCTCTTGGGGCTGGTGCCCTTGGCCCATGTAGGCCAAGGCGCACCCCCTACAGCCCATGTGGCCCCCCGGGGCAGGTGGCCCCACCCGGTGGGCCCCCGGGACCCTTCCGGTGGTCCCGGTACAATACCGATGACCCCGAAACTTGTCCCGATGGCCGAAACAGGACTTCCTATATATAAATCTTTACCTCCGGACCATTCCGGAACTCCTCGTGACGTCCGGGATCTCATCCGGGACTCCGAACAACATTCGGTAACCACATACAAGCTTCCTTTATAACCCTAGCGTCATCGAACCTTAAGTGTGTAGACCCTACGGGTTCGGGAGACATGCAGAC
>NW_025300316.1:0-912 GCF_018294505.1 Triticum aestivum
TTGAGAGGGTTACGGCAAAAACTGGATGCACTTCGTGTACAAAACGGACAATCTCTTTCAAAGTATCAGGATTTCATCCGGAAACTCGTCTGTTACAAAGGGATTTCATTTTTTTAAAACTTATTTGAACTCCTGACTTTTTGTGTGTTCAAAATGCACCATTCAAAGCTACATCATCAGTTTTCAATCCTTTGTGACTTCATTTGTTATTTTTCATGCATTTACTAATTATTTTGAGCTATAAGACCCTCAAATCGAAAGGCATTTCAAATGAACTCTGAAAAGGTTGAAAGTTGGCATGATATCATCATTTCATCCACATAGCATTTGCAAGAAAGTTGAGAGGGTTACGGCAAAAACTGGATGCACTTCGTGTACAAAACGGACAATCTCTTTCAAAGTATTAGGATTTCATCCGGAAACTCGTCTGTTACAAAGGGATTTCATATTTTAAAACTTATTTGAACTCCTGACTTTTTGTGTGTTCAAAATGCACCATTCAAAGCCACATCATCATTTTTCAATCCTTTCTGACTTCATTTGTTATTTTTCATGCATTTACTAATTATTTTGAGCTATGAGACCCTAAAATTGAAAGGCATTTCAAATGAACTCTGAAAAGGTTGAAAGTTGGCATGATATCATCATTTCATCCACATAGCATGGGCAAGAAAGTTGAGAGGGTTACGGCAAAAACTGGATTCACTTCGTGTACAAAACGGACAATCACTTTCAAAGTATCAGGATTTCATCCGGAAACTCGTCTGTTACAAAGGGATTTCATTTTTTTTAAACTTATTTGAACTCCTGACTTTTTGTGTGCTCAAAATTCACCATTCAAAGCCACACCATCATTTTTCAATCCTTTGTGACTTCATTTGTTATTTTTGATGCGTTTACTATTTATTTTGA
>NW_025300317.1:0-912 GCF_018294505.1 Triticum aestivum
CAGTGGTGTCACGTGCTCGTCTCGGCGTCCGTCGTCGCTACCGCGACGACGTCCGCCTCGACTCGCGTTACGCTTAGACAGGGTGGCAGTGTTGTCACGCGCTCGTCTCGGCGTCCGTCGTCGCTACCGCGACGACGTCCGCCTCGACCCGCGTGACGCTAAGATATCAAATTCTCTTGGTTTTCTGCTCGGCAAATATGTATTACTGAAGAATGCTGGTTTCGTCTTAAGATGGTAACCAAGCAAACCAGCCCGGGTGAATCTACGCTTAAAAATATGTCTATGCGTCCGTCCGTATGTAATCCCTATTGAAATCTCCAAAAAGATTTATATTTAAAAAGTGAAGTTTAAGTACATCTAAATAACTTATCCACTAACCTATATTTCTCGTGGCTAACGCGCGCGCGCGTCCCAGCCGGCGCGCTCGATTGCCGACCAGGGCGATCCGACAGCAAAACGACAATTCAGCGAACCGGAGCGCAGGTCCTATTCCCTTTCTCGATCGATTCTGGCTGTGAGAGCGCTCTACCTGTTCGTGACTTTGGCCCAGCGCTGGCCCAATACCACCCCTAGGCTCTATTCCCTTTTCATATTGTTTCTTTTGGGCCTGTATTTTCCTATTTCACCTATTCCCTTTCTGGGCCAGCGGTTTTTCAGGGACAGTTGTGGGCAGGAATTTACACTTTTAATTGATATAAACTACGACTTTCAACCAAAATTAATTGCTATTTGTGCACAGAAAAATAAATTCTCTTAGATCTAATTTGTCCATGGAATATATTCTTATTAAGAAAAAATAGCATGCTCAATTCAATTGATCTACAACATTTTGGTTGAAACGAGAATGATCATTAAATAGATCTACTATGATTTTTTTTCAAATTAATGACAAAATTACCAAAGTAAAAAAAC
>NW_025300318.1:0-912 GCF_018294505.1 Triticum aestivum
TTGAGTTTGAAATTTGAATCTTTGATTCAAATTTGTTCAAACCCTTCTGGTTTTAGTTGCATTAGCCCAACACACTCATATTGCCATGTTTCATGCATGCATCATATTGTTGCACATTGTTTGGTGATGGTTGTGTATCGGTGTCCTTTGCGACAGGTTCTGCCTCCGAGGAGTACCGTGATTACCCTAACGAAGAACCGTATCAGTGCATCGAACCATCAGGCAAGCAATCAACCATTTGATCATATCGATACAATCCCATGTTCTCGCTCCTGCTCTCTTTTACTGCATTAAGACAACGCGTTTCAAACTGCTGTGTGCTACGGTAGTTGAACCCATTTCCTCTGCATGACCTGTCATTGCCACAGTAACTAGATGAAACCCACTAGCATGTGTAGGAGTTGATTGAGCCATATGTATGTGTTTTTCCTACCTTGCTATGCCTGCTATGCTTAGAGTCGTGTCAGGTTTGGTTCATCTGGGTGATGGGCTAGAGTGAAATGATTATGTCGGTAATGAGAGTGGTGTGGTGAACATGATTTGGTAAAGGTATCGATGAGAGGCCATGTAGGAGTACATGGTGGGTTGTTTCATTGAAGCCGACCTTAAGCACTGAGATCTGTATGTGTGATTTAAGATTCAGCTACTACCATGCATTGGGCCCGAAACCAATGGACCCTCTCGACTTCTTAGTCACCCTAGTTCTCTGTCCAGGAGTTGCAAGTAGTTTCTGGTGTTTGTAGTATACTGGAGGCCGTGGACAGCGCTGACCGTAGGGGTGGGCTGTGATGCGGTAGGTACGTGGCACGGTGTACCGAATACCCGTTAGGTATCTCGGGAACCCTGCTCACATCGTTTGGGGCTGTGAGCGATACCTCGGCCGGATCTCCTCATGGATGGAACCCGAATAGG
>NW_025300319.1:0-912 GCF_018294505.1 Triticum aestivum
ACGTCCACCCGGAACCTCGTTACCGAATTCATCGACTTTGTTGTATTCCGGAGGTAGAATGAAATGTTCCATAAGCTTTCTCCAGCAATCCTTTTTCGTTCTCTTGTCGACAAAACTAAAACCAAGACGTGCCTTCTTTGGCTCCTTCCATTCCTGGACGGTGATCGGGACGTTGTCTCTAACAACGACTCCGCATTGGTTGATAAACTTTGAGGTGTGCTGTAGGGGCTTGCCGGTTTCACTGACAAACTCAATGGCATATGTTTCTCCTGTTTTCATCGCCTTGGATTTGCCACGCTTTGTCGTACTCGATCCGGAGGGCTAAAAAAAGAAAGAGAGTCGCGCGCGTTAATACATATGTATTCACATTTCAGTAAGTTTGTATCACGAGAGGCTCAATGTATATATATACCTCGCCAGAGGTGGTTGCTACTTGCAATTCGAGATCGTCGGTTATTGACGGTTGACCTCCGTCGACAATGTCCGTTCCTTCACCTTCTTGATCATCGACAATCTCTGTTCCACCGTCAAGGTTCAGAAAAGAAGAGACTACATCCTCTTGTTGCTCATATTCTGAGCCCGGCACATAAGGAATCTCGTTGTTGATGATGCCCATTAAATAACGTTCAGCCTCCGGATCCCTAAGCGGCTCGGCTCTATCGTCCGCCATATGTCACTCCTGCATGTAGTAAAAATTCTTTAAGTATAAAGGAATTAAAAAATAAGATTAAGGGGACAGAGAGGAGGAGGAATTAAAAAATAAGATTCTTTAAGTAAAAATTCTTTTTTTTTCTTCTTCTTCCTTTCTTCTTCCTCTTTCTTCTTTCTTTCTTCTTCTTCCTTTTTCTTTTTTCTTTCTTTCTTCTTCTTCCTTTCTTCTTCCTTTCTTCTTCTTTTTTTCTTCTTCCTTTT
>NW_025300320.1:0-912 GCF_018294505.1 Triticum aestivum
AACACGGTAAATATATTACTTACACGTGCGTTTTGTTTTGCAAGCGGCGCGAAAAAAATTAAAAAGGGAATGCAACACGAGGACTTCCCAGGAGGTCACCCATCCTAGTACTACTCTCGCCCAAGCACGCTTAACTTCGGAGTTCTGATGGGATCCGGTGCTTTAGTGCTGGTATGATCGCATCCGACATGTTACCCCGGTCTTCGTCCCTTATCCTTGCCCCTCCCAGCTCCACTACAAAGACGATTGCACATTGCTTTGGCCGCTCCCTCTCAACTACGGAGACGAGTTTAACGCGGTTTCCACCCCTCCCTCTCAACCGCACCAGTGCACGCTTGCCGCGCCACAACGCCGACGCTGGACCCGTGAATCATGAGCACCCAGCTATGACTTACCGCACTCGTGCAAAATAATAAAACAGGGTAAATATATTACTTACACGTGTGTTTTGTTTTGCAAGCGGCGCGAAAAAAATTAAAAAGGGAATGCAACACGAGGACTTCCCAGGAGGTCACCCATCCTAGTACTACTCTCGCCCAAGCACGCTTAACTTCGGAGTTCTCTCGCCCAAGCACGCTTAACTTCGGAGTTCTGATGGGATCCGGTGCTTTAGTGCTGGTATGATCGCATCCGACATGTTACCCCGGTCTTCGTCCCTTATCCTTGCCCCTCCCAGCTCCACTACAAAGACGATTGCACATTGCTTTGGCCGCTCCCTCTCAACTACGGAGACGAGTTTAACGCGGTTTCCACCCCTCCCTCTCAACCGCACCAGTGCACGCTTGCCGCGCCACAACGCCGACGCTGGACCCGTGAATCGTGAGCACCCAGCTATGACTTACCGCACTCGTGCAAAATAATAAAACACGGTAAATATATTACTTACACGTGCGTTTTGTTTTGCAAGCGGCG
>NW_025300321.1:0-912 GCF_018294505.1 Triticum aestivum
CCCCCTGTCACTGACGTGTGGCCCCCACACGTCAGGTTTGACTTCAGCCAGCCGCAGTTGACCTGCTGACGTCACACTGACGTCAGGCTGACGCAGTAATTGATTTTCTGGATTTAAATTAAATCAGGAAATTCCAGAATATTAATTAAACTTCAAAAATTCATAACTTTTATTCTGTAACTCCAAATTGGACAAATTATATATGAAAAATGATCAGAAAAATCCAATCTATCCATCTGTACTATTTTCATGCATGATCAAACAAGTTAAATTGATGTTTTAAGCAGAACAAGGAAAAGCACTTTAAAAGGCCATGTTTGAGTTTGAAATTTGAATCTTTGATTCAAATTTGTTCAAACCCCTCTGGTTTTAGTTGCATTAGCCCAACACACTCATATTGCCATGTTTCATGCATGCATCATATTGTTGCACATTGTTTGGTGATGCTTGTGTACCGATGTCCTTTGCGACAGGTTCTGCCCTCGAGGAGTACCGTGATTACCCTAACGAAGAACCGTATCAGTGCATCGAACCATCAGGCAAGCAACCAACCATTTGATCATATCGATACAATCCCATGTTCTCGCTCCTGCTCTCTTTTACTGCATTAAGACAACGCGATTCAAACTGCTGTGTGCTACGGTAGTTGAACCCATTTCCTCTGCATGACCTGTCATTGCCACAGTAACTAGATGAAACCCACTAGCATGTGTAGGAGTTGATTGAGCCCTATGTATGTGTTGTTCCTACCTTGCTATGCCTGCTATGCTTAGAGTCGTGTCAGGTCTGGTTCATCTGGGTGATGGGCTAGAGTGAAATGATTATGTCGGTAATGAGAGTGGTGTGGTGAACACGATTTGGTAAAGGTATCGATGAGAGGCCATGTAGGAGTACATGGTGGGTTGTTTCATT
>NW_025300322.1:0-912 GCF_018294505.1 Triticum aestivum
AGTCTAGAGGGCAGTATAAATTCAAAAAAATACAAAACCTTGGAAACCTAGCTTTGTTTGTGCAAGAGATCATGTGTGCGAAAATTGAGGTGATTTGGAGGTGGTCGAAAAAATCACCGCATTCCGGAGGGACCATTTGGTCTAACTTAAGCCTGTTTTTGAACGGCGGTGATTTTTTCCACCACATCCAAATGACCCAAATTTTCTGTTACACGGTGATCCACATGTGCCAAACATGTCTATTAAAAAAATTTTGAAAAAAAATATTATACAATGCCCCCTTGAGGTATAGATCGATGTTTTGATCAGTCAGTCTAGAGAGCAGTATAAATTCAAAGAAATTCAAAAAAAACATAAAACCTTGGAAATCTAGCTTTTTTTATGCATTAGATCATGTGTGCGAAAATTGAGGTGATTTAGAGGTGGTCGAAAAAATCACCGCATTCCGAAGGGACCATTTGGTCTAACTTAAGCCAGTTTTTGAACCGCAGTGATTTTCCCACCACCTCCAAATCACCCAAATTTTCTTTTACACGGTGACCCACATGTCTATGAAAGAAAATTTGGAAAAAATATATTTTACAATGCCCCCTTGAGGTATAGACCGATGTTTCGATGAGTCAGTCTAGAGTGCAGTATAAATTCAAAAAAACAAAACAAATATAAAACCTTGGAAACCTAGCTTTGTTTGTGCAAGAGATCATGTGTTGGAAAATTGAGGTGATTTGGAGGTGGTCGAAAAAATCACCGCATTTCGGAGGGACCATTTGATCTTACTTAAGCTAGTTTTTGAACGGAGGTGATTTTTTCCACGACATCCAAATCACCCAAATTTTCTTTTACACAGTGACCCACATGTGCCAAACATGTCTATGAAAGAAAATTTGGAAAAAATATATTATACAATGCCCC
>NW_025300323.1:0-912 GCF_018294505.1 Triticum aestivum
TCCATGCCCTCGACCACCCGCACCGGCGATCCGCTCCCATGTGCAGCGATTTGGGTGGTGCATGCTTGATTTGGGCGGTGCAAGGGAGATTTAGGCGGAGCGAGCCGATTTCGACGAGGGATGAGGAACCGCCCAGGCTACCGAATGAGTGCCGTTAGTGGACGGAGAAGACGGAGAAAATGGGGGGGGGGGATATCGGACGTTTGAACCGCGTCTCGACAGTTTGACCGCATCGCTCCCGACCAGGTGCCACCTGGGCATGATCAGGATGATCGGACGGCCCACACAGGGTGTGCTTGTGGCTTCTAATTAATGCAGCTACACTAATTAGAATTTGGGTTATTCTATGTCATCCTGCAGGCATAATTTCATGTAGTTATTCTGGGTGATTTTTTTGGCAACAAAAGGCATCATTCTCGCACGGGGCGACAGTTGCATCCCTAGTGCCGCCATCACTTTCTCCCTTCTCCCCCACGTGGCCAATGCCGACAACATGGCTCTCTCGCATGGCACACTTCCCGGTTGTGGGCGGCAACTCTCGTAGTGCGGGAATCAGTGACGCCTTAGAGGTCCCATCCGTGGCAGCGCTAGTAGAGCAGCTCCTTGGCGGCGGATCTTCGCGTGCTGCAGTGTGGTAAGGCGGGCTCGCAGGGTGCTGGGGGCATGGAGCTGCACCCTACCTATGCTCGTGGGTGGAGCTCTTGGATGGTGGCTGGGGATGGTGCGCCAGTGTTGGTTCTCCGCAGTGTAGAAGGAATAGAGAGGGAGATTGGTTGAATTATTCGATGTATTGCTTGAGCCTCGTGGGCATATATATAAGAGTGCATGATCAACTTGGAGTACTTCCTAAATAATCACGATACTCAACATCCCCACGCAGTCACAATGATAGCGACACAGACGATGAGACTG
>NW_025300324.1:0-912 GCF_018294505.1 Triticum aestivum
GCGAAAAAAAAAATTCAGAGTGTGCTTTTCCCTTGTTTACGTGCCGTGCCGTGATTTTGTTGGTGTTCTAGGCTCGCGTCTCTAGCACAGTCTAGCCTAGGACCAGCACAGTACCGTCGTTGAGCGTTTATTCAACTTTGCATCTCTGAATTGATTATTGCTGACCCTTTTTGCTACCATACTATAAGCCTTCCCAGCTCCACATACATCTACGTCGTGTGTTCGACTCTCCCTGGTAATCGCTCTATCCAAGCTTTGAGAGTTTTTTGACTACAACGGTTGCCGATCACCGCCTGCTGCTGGGTAAGAACTGGTAAGAATTTGAGATTTGCTTGACGGATTTGTGACACTCACCACCACCACTTGTTCGTAGTCTGTAGGATCATATTCTTGTGTGTTTCTATTGCTGCTAACCATGCCAGGATCTCAAGCCGACGAGATTGACTGGGAGAATTTATCGAACAAGGAGCTTCATGATAAGTTTCAGCAAATGATGACTGAACAGGTGCAAGATGTGCTGAACAATTTTGAAGAGGCCATGGAGAAGATCACTGGCCTTGAGAAGACGTTCGAAACAAAGCTCGATAACAGATTTAATGAATTGCTCGCGCGTCTTCCACCACCACCACCCGCTGCACCTAACGCACCTCTCCAACAACAACAACAACGACTACCTCCACGTCGCGAAGCAGACCTTCGCCGAGCGAGCCGTGTTCCTCTTGCATTTGGCCAAACTGTTGGTGCTGCTGTTGATACTTCTGTGGCTCCTGCTACTGCTGTTGCTGGTACCCAGGAGGATGATGAGTATGCGGGCGATTATGAGGATGAGGTTGATCAAAATCAGATCTACGAGCAGCCACCAGCACCACCACCAGCAGGTCGACCTCAGGTATATATTCGTAATGGTAGGCC
>NW_025300325.1:0-912 GCF_018294505.1 Triticum aestivum
TTGTTATTTGATTAACGAGGTCACATCATTAGTTGAATGATCTGATTGACATGGCCCATTCCATTAGCTTAGCACCTGATCGTTTAGTATGTTGCTATTGCTTTCTTCATGACATATACATGTTCCTATGACTATGAGATTATGCAACTCCCGTTTGCCGGAGGAACACTTTGGGTGCTACCAAACGTCACAACGTAACTGGGTGATTATAAAGGAGCATTACAGGTGTCTCCAAAGGTAGATGTTGGGTTGGCGTATTTCGAGATTAGGATTTGTCACTCCGATTGTCGGAGAGGTATCTCTGGGCCCTCTCGGTAATGCACATCACATAAGCCTTGCAAGCATTGCAACTAATGAATTAGTTGTGAGATGATGTATTACGGAATGAGTAAAGAGACTTGCCGGTAACGAGATTGAACTAGGTATTGGAATACCAACGATCGAATCTCAGGCAAGTAACATACCGATGACAAAGGGAACAACGTATGTTGTTATGCGGTCTGACCGATAAAGATCTTCATAGAATATGTAGGAGCCAATATGGGCATCCAGCTCCCGCTATTGGTTATTGACCGGAGACGTGTCTCGGTCATGTCTACATTGTTCTCGAACCCGTAGGGTCCGCACGCTTAAGGTTACGATGACAGTTATATTATGAGTTTATGCATTTTGATGTACCGAAGGTTGTTCGGAGTCCCGGATGTGATCACAGACATTACGAGGAGTCTTGAAATGGTCGAGACACAAAGATTGATATATTGGAAGCCTATGTTTGGATATCGGAAGTGTTCCGGGTGAAATCGGGATTTTACCAGAGTACTGGGAGGTTACCGGAACCCCCCGAGAACCATATGGGCCTTAGTGGGCTTTAGTGGAAAGGAGAAAGGGGCAGCCCAAGGTGGCCGGCCCCCT
>NW_025300326.1:0-911 GCF_018294505.1 Triticum aestivum
TTGGAGACACCTGTAGAGCACCTTTATAATCACCCAGTTACGTTGTGACGTTTGGTAGCACACAAAGTGTTCCTCCGGTAAACGGGAGTTGCATAATCTCATAGTCATAGGAACATGTATAAGTCATGAAGAAAGCAATAGCAACATACTAAACGATCGAGTGCTAAGCTAACGGAATGGGTCAAGTCAATCACATCATTCTCCTAATGATGTGATCCCGTTAATCAAATGACAACTCATGTCTATGGCTAGGAAACACAACCATCTTTGATCAACGAGCTAGTCAAGTAGAGGCATACTAGTGACACTCTGTTTGTCTATGTATTCACACATGTATTATGTTTCCGGTTAATACAATTCTAGCATGAATAATAAACATTTATCATGATATAAGGAAATAAATAATAACTTTATTATTGCCTCTTGGGCATATTTCCTTCAGTCTCCCACTTGCACTAGAGTGAATAATCTAGATTACACAGTAATGATTCTTACACCCATGGAGTCTTGGTGCTGATCATGTTTTGCTCGTGGAAGAGGCTTAGTCAACGGGTCTGCAACATTCAGATCCGTATGTATCTTGCAAATTTCTATGTCTCCCACCTGGACTAAATCCCGGATGGAATTGAAGCGTCTTTTGATGTGCTTGGTTCTCTTGTGAAATCTGGATTCCTTTGCTAAGGCAATTGCACCAGTATTGTCACAAAAGATTTTCATTGGTCCCGATGCACTAGGTATGACACCTAGATCGGATATGAACTCCTTCATCCAGACTCCTTCATTTGCTGCTTCCGAAGCAGCTATGTACTCCGCTTCACACGTAGATCCCGCCACGACACTTTGCTTAGAACTGCACCAACTGACAGCTCCACCGTTCAATGTAAACACGTATCCGGTTTGCGATTTAGAAT
>NW_025300327.1:0-911 GCF_018294505.1 Triticum aestivum
ACCACCCTCCAAGGCGCAGCCCTCCCCTCCCCAACACCTCTCCTCCTCCGTTGTGTGCTTGGCGAAGCCCTGTCGGAGTACTGCCTCTCCACCATCACCACGCCGTCGTGCTGCCGGTGGAGCTGTCTTCCTCAACCTCTCCTTCCCCCTTGCTGGATCAAGAAGGAGGAGACGTCTCCCGTCCCGTACGTGTGTTGAACGCGGAGGTGATGTCCGTTCAGCACTTGGTCATCGGTGATTCAAATCACGTCGAGTACGACTACATCATCACCTTGCAAGCTTCCACACGCGATCTACAAGTGGTATGTAGATGCAAACTCTCTCCCTTGACTCGTTGCTTAGATGAACTCATAGATGGATCCTCGTGAAACCGTAGGAAAAATTATAATTTTCTGCAACGTTCCCCAACAGTGGCATCATGAGCTAGGTCTATGCGTAGTTCTCTTTGCACGAGTAGAACACAATTTTGTTGTGGGCGTGGATTTTGTAATCTTACTTGCCTCTACTAGTCTTTTCTTGCTCAACGGTATTGTGGGATGAAGCGGCCCGGACCAACCTTACACGTACGCTTACGTGAGACCGGTTCCACCGACTGACATGCACTAGTTGCATAAGGTGGCTGGCGGGTGTCTGTCTCTCCCACTTTAGTTGGAGCGGAATCGATGAACAGGGCCCTTATGAAGGGTAAATAGAAGTTGACAAAATCACGTTGTGGTGATTCGTAGGTAAGAAAACGTTCTTGCTAGAACCCAATTGCAGCCACGTAAAAGATGCAGCAACAATTAGAGGACGTCTAACTTGTTTTTGCAGCGATTGATCATGTGATGTGATATGGCCAGAAGTTGTGATGAATGATGAATTGTGATGTATGAGATCATGTTCTTTGTAATAGGATTCACGACTTGCATGTC
>NW_025300328.1:0-911 GCF_018294505.1 Triticum aestivum
AACTTCAAAAATTCATAACTTTTATTCTGTAACTCCAAATTGGACAAATTATATATGAAAAATGATCAGAAAAATCCAATCTATCCATCTGTACTATTTTCATGCATGATCAAACAAGTTAAATTGATGTTTTAAGCAGAATAAGGAAAAGCACTTAAAGAGGCCATGTTTGAGTTTGAAATTTGAATCCTTGATTCAAATTTGTTCAAACCCCTCTGGTTTTAGTTGCATTAGCCCAACACACTCATATTGCCATGTTTCATGCATGCATCATATTGTTGCACATTGTTTGGTGATGCTTGTGTATCGATGTCCTTTGCGACAGGTTCTGTCTCCGAGGAGTACCGTGATTACCCTAACGAAGAATCATATCCGAGCATCGAACCATCAGGCAAGCAACCAACCATTTGATCATATCGACACAATCCCATGTTCTCGCTCCTGCTCTCTTTTACTCCATTAAGACAACGCAATTCAAACTGCTGTGTGCTACGGTAGCTGAACCCATTTCCTCTGCATGACCTGTCTTGCCATAGTAACTAGATGAAACCCACTAGCATGTGTAGGAGTTGATTGAGCCATATGTATGTGTTGTTCCTACCTTGCTATGCCTGCTATGCCTAGAGTCGTGTCAGGTCTGGTTCATCTGGGTGATGGGCTAGAGTGAAATGATTATGTCGGTAATGGGAGTGGTGTGGTGAACACGATTTGGTAAAGGTATCGATGAGAGGCCATGTAGGAGTACATGGTGGGTTGTTTCATTGAAGCCGACCTTAAGCACTGAGATCTGTATGTGTGATTTAAGATACAGCTACTACCATGCATTGGGCCCTAAAATATGACCCCGCTCGACTTCTTATTCACCCTAGCTCTCTGTCCAGGAGTTGCAAGTAGTTTCTGGTGTTTGTAGC
>NW_025300329.1:0-911 GCF_018294505.1 Triticum aestivum
CCGACAGGGCCCACGCGTCAGTGACCCTGGGGGGTCAAACCCCAGGTCGGACAAGTCAAACCCCACCGGCGACATGACGCCGGCGAGGTCCGAGACGGCGGCGAAAGTGCTTTTTGCCATTCCGGCAACCAAATGGACGGCGGAAGGCATCTACGTGTTGCTGAGGTTGAGCCGCGACTATTGGTGGTGGTGGTTGGGCTCGGGGTGGCCGGAGTTGACGGCGGCGAGCTCGGCTGCGGCGGCCGGAGTTCGGGTGCGGTCGGGATCAGTGTTGCAGGGGGTTTGGGGAGGCGTTGGTGCGTGCTGCGTGCTCCTGGTGAGGTGGGGAGCACGATGGTGTGCTCGGTTGGGCGCTACGGCGACCGTGGCCATGACGGCGACATCGCCGGCGGCGTGGAGCTCTCGGCCAAGGTGGGGCTAGGGCCTAGAGGTCGAAAGAGACCAGGGGAGAAGGGGGAAACGATCCGGGGGCTCACCGCGGAGCTGCAGGGATGGTTAGCGGGCTCGGGGACGCGCTGGTGACGGTGAATTCGACGGCGACGACGGTCGGAGCCCGAAGAGGGGAACGGCGACGTGGCGGCGATGTAGGGCTTCCGGGGAGCTGTGGAGCGGTGGGGAGGAAGAGGGAGTCGAGGCGGAGCTCCTGAGCTAGTCGGGGGAGCGAGGGGTGGTCGGAGACGGTGGCTATGGCGAACGGCGGCGACGGTGGTGTTCGGCCGTGAGAGAGAGAGAGGGAGCAGCACGGGAGAGAGAGAGGGATAAGGCCAGGGGATCGGGGCGGCACCGAGAAGAAGCGCCGCGGCGTCGCGCTGGCGAGGGAGGCAGGCAGACGGGCTGGTGGCGTGGCGCTCCGGCCGTGCGCGCGCGCTGGCCACACGCCTGGCCGACTGGCGCCAGGAGGACGACGGCGG
>NW_025300330.1:0-911 GCF_018294505.1 Triticum aestivum
AAAACAGCCCAATCTCGTCAAAAGAGTCAATATGACCGAAAACATAGGGCTATGACTTTTGAGGTTGACGAGAAGGCTTATCTTCGGGTCACCCCTCTGAAGGGAACCCATCGTTTCGGTATCAAAGGCAAATTGGCTCCTCGTTACATTGGACCTTTTCGCATTCTCGCCAAACGAGGAGAAGTTGCCTACCAGTTGGAACTACCTCCGCACCTCTCCAGAGTTCACGATGTCTTCCACGTTTCTCAACTCAGGCGTTGCTTCTCGGATCCTATCCGTGAAGTGGACCACGAAACGCTTGATCTCCGAGATGATCTTACATATCGAGAGTACCCCATTCGCATCCTCGATCAAGCCGAACGTACCACGCGACGTCATAATATCAAGTTTCTCAAGGTTCAATGGTCGCACCATTCTGAGGATGAAGCAACTTGGGAAAGGGAGGATCGTCTTCGACTCGAGTATCCCGCCTTCTTCCCGGAGGAACCCAAATCTTGGGACGAGATTCTTTTGAGTGGAGGTGAGTTGTCACACCCTAGCTAGTCATGCATTAGAGTGTTGCATCATGTTTACTCATTCATCAGAAACTTGAAATGGGGATGACAGAACCCCCAGTCCCCTCTGAAACCAACTAGGGTTACTAAAATAATTTTTCAATGAACCTGAAATGCCCTTCTAAAATGCCCATCATTTTTGTCTTGGTTCAGAACCTCTGCCAAAAGTGGTGCACATTTTCCTAGGCCATCCTAGGGTTTTTGAATTAAATCATAAATATTTGAATTTGGGCATTTAAAATAATATAAAATATTTAAATGCTCAAATATCTCCAAACTAAAATGTTTCATGTTGGAAATAATCCAACTATGGGCCAGGAATAGTTTGGTGATTTTTGAAGTTGCCTAGGTATTTTA
>NW_025300331.1:0-911 GCF_018294505.1 Triticum aestivum
TAGGGAACAAACTGTTGAGCAAGCTGAGAAACTATTGAATAATATACTGAGCAATGATAATGATTGGACTCTTCCCGAACCACCTCCTAAGCCAACTCTGAAGAAAAGAGGTATTCTATTTCTCAGTCTTGAAGGTATGCAAGAGGCAAAGAAATCTATGACAGAAAAGGGTATTAAAGCTGAAGATGTTAAGAATTTACCACCTATTCAAGAGATACATGTTCTTAATATTCAGACACAGGTAGTAGAGGTAAATTCTCTCTATAGATTTGATGAAGGTGATATTCCTTATAATAAGTACGCTAGTCAATGCTTGGATGAGTTTGATAATTTTATTGTTAAACAAGAAAACTTCAATGCTTATGTTAGTAGACTAGTGAAACGTAATGCTTACATGCTTGACCGCTTGGGTGATTATATGAGTAGAACTATCACTACTGGAATCAGCAGATTTGCCGTCTGCCGACTCTTTGCCGTCCGCTAGGGGACGACAAAGGTAGGCTTTGCCATCAGCCACCAGAAAGCGGACGGCAAAGAGTCAGCGGACGGCAAAGGTAGGTTTTGCCATCAGCCAGCTCTTTGTCGTCTACTAGCGGACGACAAAGAGGCGGTTTGGCCCACTACCTGTCAAACCCTAACGGGACCCCTCTTTGTCGTTCTCTAGTAGATGGCAAAGGGTTCTTTGTCGTCCGCTAGCAGACGGCAAAGGAGAGGCGGACGGCAAAGCTTCAAAATTGACTTAACGGGGTCGCGCCCCGCTATCGCCCCCTCTCTCTGTCTCCTCTCCTCTCTCCTCCCCCTGCCACCCCGCCCCGTCGCTACCGCACCCTCCCTCCATCGTCCCTGTCGCACCCTCCCCACGGCGTCGCCGCCCCCTCCCTGCCTCCCCACCCCCCCCTCCCGAGCCTCCC
>NW_025300332.1:0-911 GCF_018294505.1 Triticum aestivum
GATACGGGTCTCACGACCCAACATACAAGTCATACAGTCATACAAGCCAACAGCGGAAGTAACTTGTCTGAGTACAGACAACTAGTAAAATAAAAGAGGCTTGGAAAGCCTAGCTATACTACGTGGTCCTCCACAAGCTCAGGGTCACCACCTGGGTCCTTAGCCTACTCGTTGATGTCAACGTCTACATAGAACCCATCAGAAGGGGTTGCAGCGTCTTCTGTAAAAATGTAGATTATAGCAACATGAGTACAAAGGTACTCAGCAAGACTTACATCAGATCCTACATACATGCATAGTATCAAGAAGGGTTGGTGGAGTTATTGCAGCAAGCCAGCTTTGACTCTTGGCTAGACTATCCTACGATACTCCAACTTGAAATGGTTTTGCGCACACGAGTCCACTACTCACCACTTCAATACACTATCGAGGATCCACCTCCGTCTTCCTACAAGAGAGCCATCCTCGGCACTCACACTTATCTTGAGGCTTTTAGTAGTTTTCCATTTACTTGTCTATGAACTGTATAGGCAACCAAGTAGTCCTTTACCGCGGACGCGGCTATTCGAATAGATTATGATAACCCTGCAGGGGTGTACTTCTTCATACATGTTTCCACCACTTAGCGTCTGCACACGACATGTGCTCGGCAGACTTCAAGCGAAAGCCGACGTGGGTGTAGACCACGACCTACCTAAACACTTAAGCCTCTAGTCCAGGTTTATCGCCTATTCAGGTTCCATCCGCAGGGAGTCCGGCCGAGGTTTCCCATACGGCCCCGAACGATGTGAACAGGGTTCCCGAGATACCTAACGGGTATTCGGTACACCGTGCCACGTACCTACCGCATCACAGCCCACCCCTACGGTCAGCGCTGTCCACGGCCTCCAGTAGGCTACAAACACCAGAAA
>NW_025300333.1:0-911 GCF_018294505.1 Triticum aestivum
CAGTCTTGGGGTCTCGATGTGAATTCCACGATTGACGAACCCCGGGGTGCGTCTACGTGTCGGTCATCAACACTCGCGTTTTTGGTCGATTGTGACCCGTTTCGTGGTCTATTACTCGCCGTTTTGGGGTCCCGTAGTGATTTCCATAGTTATTGAACCCCAAGGTGCACTTACGTGTCGGTCATCAACAATCGCAGTTTTGGCCGATTCTGGCCCGTTTCATGGACTATTACTCACTATTTTGGGGTCCCGGAGTAATTTCGACGATTGACGAACCCCGTGGTGCGTCATTGTGTCGGTCATCAACACTCTCATTTTTTGTCGATTCTGACCCATTTCGTGGACTATTACTCACCATTTTGGGGCCCCATAGCGATTTCCATAGTTGTTGAACCCCAAGGTGCACTTACGTGCCGGTCATCAATACTCGCCCTTTTGGCCGATTCTGGCCCGTTTCATGGACTATTACTCACTGTTTGGGGTCCCGGAGTGATTTCCACGATTGACGAACCCCGGGGTGCATATATGTGGCGGTCATCAACACTCGCAGTTTTTGGTGATTCTGACCTGTTTCATGGACTATTAATCACCATTTTGGAGTCCCAGAGCAATTTCCATGGTTGTCGAATCCCAAGGAGTACTTACGTGTTGGTCGTTCGGACTCGTAGTGTGGGCCAATTCTGATCCGTTTCTTGGACTATTACTCAGTTTTGGGGTCTCGAAGTGCATTCCACAATTGACGAACCCCGGGGTGCGTCTACGTGTCGGTCATCAACACTCGCGTTTTTGGTCGATTGTGACCCGTTTCGGGGTCTATTACTCACCGTTTTGGGGTCCCAGAGTGATTTCTATGGTTGTCGAATCCCAAGGAGTGCTTACGTGTTCGTTGTCAAGACTCGTAGTTTTGGATG
>NW_025300334.1:0-911 GCF_018294505.1 Triticum aestivum
AGTTCTGATGGGATCCGGTGCTTTAGTGCTGGTATGATCGCATCCGACATGTTACCCCGGTCTTCGTCCCTTATCCTTGCCCCTCCCAGCTCCACTACAAAGACGATTGCACATTGCTTTGGCCGCTCCCTCTCAACTAAGGAGACGAGTTTAACGCGGTTTCCACCCCTCCCTCTCAACCGCACCAGTGCACGCTTGCCGCGCCACAACGCCGACGCTGGGCCCGTGAATCGTGAGCACCCAGCTATGACTTACCGCACTCGTGCAAAATAATAAAACACGGTAAATATATTACTTACACGTGCGTTTTGGTTTGCAAGCGGCGCGAAAAAAATTAAAAAGGGAATGCAACACGAGGACTTCCCAGGAGGTCACCCATCCTAGTACTACTCTCGCCCAAGCACGCTTAACTTCGGAGTTCTGATGGGATCCGGTGCTTTAGTGCTGGTATGATCGCATCCAACATGTTACCCCGGTCTTCGTCCCTTATCCTTGCCCCTCCCAGCTCGACTACAAAGACGATTGCACATTGCTTTGGCCGCTCCCTCTCAACTACGGAGACGAGTTTAACGCGGTTTCCACCCCTCCCTCTCAACCGCACCAGTGCACGCTTGCCGCGCCACAACGCCGACGCTGGGCCCGTGAATCGTGAGCACCCAGCTATGACTTACCGCACTCGTGCAAAATAATAAAACACGGTAAATATATTACTTACACGTGCGTTTTGTTTTGCAAGCGGCGCGAAAAAAATTAAAAAGGGAATGCAACACGAGGACTTCCCAGGAGGTCACCCATCCTAGTACTACTCTCGCCCAAGCACGCTTAACTTCGGAGTTCTGATGGGATCCGGTGCTTTAGTGCTGGTATGATCGCATCCGACATGTTACCCCGGTCTTCGTCCCTTATCCTTG
>NW_025300335.1:0-911 GCF_018294505.1 Triticum aestivum
AGTTCTTGTGTAGTTGCATTCGATTTTTTCCATTCTACTTCACTAAACATCTCCATATGAGATCCAATTACTTGTAGGGAAATGCAAGAGACCTCAGTTATGATGATGCACTAGGTCCATAGCTGGGACTTTGTGTATGTTCTCGAAATGCGTTTGTCGAGTGCTCATTAAGAAAGTTTCTATACAAGTTTCTGAACGAACTCCTTAAGAAAAGTTCTCCAAAATTTCCCTGTGAAAGAATACTTTGAAGCATCTGGTCGTCACAAACGTTTTGACTACTTGTGGAGCGAAAACGGACTCTGTATGAGTCAGATATCCATGTTACAGTTAACACTGCGCAAAACTGATTCCGAACGATAGTTAAAGACCAGTTCTTGTGTAGTGTCATTCGATTTTTTCCATTCTACTTCACTAAACATCTCCATATGAGATCCAATTACTTGTAGGGAAATGTAAGAGACCTTAGTTATGATGATGCACTAGGTCCATAGCTGGGACTTTGTGTATGTTCTCGAAATGCGTTTGTCGAGTGCTCATTAAGAAAGTTTCTATACAAGTTTCTGAATGAACTCCTTAAGAAAAGTTCTCCAAAAGTTCCCTGTGAAAGAATACTTTGAAGCATCTGGTCATCACAAACGTTTTGACTACTTGTGGAGCCAAAACGGACTCTGTATGAGTCAGATATCCATGTTACAGTTAACACTGCGCAAAACTGATTCCGAACGACAGTTACAGACTAGTTCTTGTGTAGTTGCATTCGATTTTTTCATTCTACTTCACTAAACATCTCCATATGAGATCCAATTACTTGTAGGGAAATGCAAGAGACCTCAGTTATGATGATGCACTAGGTCCATAGCTGGGACTTTGTGTATGTTCTCGAAATGCGTTTGTCGAGTGCTCATTAAGAA
>NW_025300336.1:0-911 GCF_018294505.1 Triticum aestivum
CTTTCTAAGCACAAGGCACATCTTGACTGTGCTGCCAGGCAGATTCAATTGACTCATTCGTCTGAGGATGTCATTGTCTTTGCCGCTCGGGATAATACCATCCGGTTGTTTTCTCTCAATGAGAAGGGTGAATTGGATGCCATCTCTCAAATTCCTGTCGTGTGCGAATATCAAGACGTCTTTCCAGAAGAACTTCCAGGGATGCCTCCAAACCGGCCGGTTGAATTCGTTATTGAACTTGAGCCCGGTACGGAACCTGTGTGCAAACGTCCCTACAAGCTCGGCCCCGAAGAGTTGAAGGAGCTGAAGAAACAACTCGATGAGCAAGAAAGATTGGGTCTCATTCGGCCTAGTACTTCTCCGTGGGGTTGTGGTGTTCTTTTTGTGAAGAAGAAGGATGGATCGAGTCGACTTTGTGTTGATTATCGTCCAGTTAACAAGAAGACCATCAAGAACAAATACCCACTTCCCAACATCAATGAGCTATTCGAACAACTCAAGGGTGCTCAAGTATTCTCCAAGCTTGATCTCCGTATGGGTTATCATCAGATTCGTATTCGTGAGCAAGATATTCCCAAGACGGCGTTCAGAACAAGCTTTGGTTCATATGAATACACCGTCATGTCTTTTGGCCTCGCCAACGCTCCTCCGACGTTCTCTCGCATGATGAACTTCATCTTCAACCCCTACACCAATGAATTCGTTTTGGTCTATCTCGACGACATTCTGGTTTTCTCGAAGAACAAGGAAGATCATGCCAAGCACTTGCGTTTGGTACTTGACAAGCTCAGAGAACATCAGTTCTACGCCAAGTTCTCCAAGTGTGAATTTTGGCTCGATGAGGTTCTTTATCTTGGTCATATCATCTCTGCCAAGGGCATTTCCGTGAATCCTGAGAAGGTGTCTGCAAT
>NW_025300337.1:0-911 GCF_018294505.1 Triticum aestivum
CACGGTAAATATATTACTTACACGTGCGTTTTGTTTTGCAAGCGGCGCGAAAAAAATTAAAAAGGGAATGCAACACGAGGGCTTCCCAGGAGGTCACCCATCCTAGTACTACTCTCGCCCAAACACGCTTAACTTCGGAGTTCTGATGGGATCCGGTGCTTTAGTGCTGGTATGATCGCATCCGACATGTTACCCCGGTCTTCGTCCCTTATCCTTGCCCCTCCCAGCTCCACTACAAAGACGATTGTATATTGCTTTGGCCGCTCCCTCTCAACTACGGAGACGAGTTTAACGCGGTTTCCACCCCTCCCTCTCAACCGCACCAGTGCACGCTTGCCGCGCCACAACGCCGACGCTGGACCCGTGAATCGTGAGCACCCAGCTATGACTTACCGCACTCGTGCAAAATAATAAAACACGGTAAATATATTACTTACACGTGCGTTTTGTTTTGCAAGCGGCGCGAAAAAAATTAAAAAGGGAATGCAACACGAGGACTTCCCAGGAGGGCACCCATCCTAGTACTACTCTCGCCCAAGCACGCTTAACTTCGGAGTTCTGATGGGATCCGGTGCTTTAGTGCTGGTATGATCGCAACCGACATGTTACCCCGGTCTTCGTCCCTTATCCTTGCCCCTCCCAGCTCCACTACAAAGACGATTGTACATTGCTTTGGCCGCTCCCTCTCAACTACGGAGACGAGTTTAACGCGGTTTCCACCCCTCCCTCTCAACCGCACCAGTGCACGCTTGCCGCGCCACAAGGCCGACGCTGGACCCGTGAATCGTGAGCACCCAGCTATGACTTACCGCACTCGTGCAAAATAATAAAACACGGTAAATATATTACTTACACGTGCGTTTTGTTTTGCAAGCGGCGCGAAAAAAATTAAAAAGGGAATGCAACACGAG
>NW_025300338.1:0-911 GCF_018294505.1 Triticum aestivum
ACTACGGAGACGAGTTTAACGCGGTTTCCACCCCTCCCTCTCAACCGCACCAGTGCACGCTTGCCGCGCCACAACGCCGACGCTGGACCCGTGAATCGTGAGCACCCAGCTATGACTTACCGCACTCGTGCAAAATAATAAAACACGGTAAATATATTACTTACACGTGCGTTTTGTTTTGCAAGCGGCGCGAAAAAAATTAAAAAGGGAATGCAACACGAGGACTTCCCAGGAGGTCACCCATCCTAGTACTACTCTCGCCCAAGCACGCTTAACTTCGGAGTTCTGATGGGATCCGGTGCTTTAGTGCTGGTATGATTGCATCCGACATGTTACCCCGGTCTTCGTCCCTTATCCTTGCCCCTCCCAGCTCCACTACAAAGACGATTGCACATTGCTTTGGCCGCTCCCTCTCAACTACGGAGACGAGTTTAACGCGGTTTCCACCCCTCCCTCTCAACCGCACCAGTGCACGCTTGCCGCGCCACAACGCCGACGCTGGACCCGTGAATCGTGAGCGTCGGACCCGTGAATCGTGAGCACCCAGCTATGACTTACCGCACTCGTGCAAAATAATAAAACACGGTAAATATATTACTTACACGTGCGTTTTGTTTTGCAAGCGGCGCGAAAAAAATTAAAAAGGGAATGCAACACGAGGACTTCCCAGGAGGTCACCCATCCTAGTACTACTCTCGCCCAAGCACGCTTAACTTCGGAGTTCTGATGGGATCCGGTGCTTTAGTGCTGGTATGATCGCATCCGACATGTTACCCCGGTCTTCGTCCCTTATCCTTGCCCCTCCCAGCTCCACTACAAAGACGATTGCACATTGCTTTGGCCGCTCCCTCTCAACTACGGAGACGAGTTTAACGCGGTTTCCACCCCTCCCTCTCAACCGCACCAGTGCA
>NW_025300339.1:0-911 GCF_018294505.1 Triticum aestivum
AACCACTTGATTGAGGTCGCGAGTGGCCATCTGAAAGCACAATCATAATGCAAAGGCATTAGAATTTCTAGCAAAATTTCGGCAGCATAACAGCTGTAAATGCTCAAGAAGGATTTTGAGACATTTGACAAAGGATTTCATACACACTCATCATCATCATATCAAGTTCTGAGTCCATCCTAGCAACATAATGTGGTAGTAGAATTGAACTAGGCTTGTATCCATCAAACCTATAAGGTACTACTGATTAGTAACACGTGATCCTGATAGAGAGAATAGATCCTAATTCCTTAACCCCCGGTGGAAGAATAGACTGACTCAGATCAGAATGTCATAAGATAAAGAAGTAAAAGAGCCTTACGTTCCAACCCACAAACAATTCCCCTACATATAACTAAAGAATTTCTAGACTCAACATCGACCAGTTTGGCTTGGAGAACCTACAGGCAGTCCGGCTCTAACGCCAACGCTGTCAGGACCCCGACTCGATGTCACATCGATCTAGCCTGTAACACCTCATATCACTTTGCGGCCTCACGCACGGTATCCCCACGGGTGTCGCCTTACCTTTGCCCGGGACCGTTTGCGCCTTTTGGCTCACGTATATGATAGTGTCGCTAGCATCCATATGATAAGGAGCCCGGGCTGACATGACTAGTCGTAAACCCAAAGTGGCACAGACTTACAGGGACAGGCATCCATGACCCAGCTTCGAACGTGTCGGTCATCAGCAAGTGGGCCCGGGCTGTAGCACTGGGCTAGCAGGACTCCGGTAAACCGGGCTGTAGCGGGCTAACAGGACTCCGGTACTCAATGCGTGACATTTCCCCGAAGGGACAGACACAGGAACGAAGAAGGACACATGCCGGCCAGCCTAAGTGTTCCAGAGCAGTAGCAAGCTACCATGGCTC
>NW_025300340.1:0-911 GCF_018294505.1 Triticum aestivum
AACGCCGAGGACGGCTTTATTTTCAAGAAGGGGAGGATGATGAGGACATGACTACCTTGGATATGACCAAAAATATTGCATATATGCATATTTGTCAGGTGATTTCTAGTGCAAACTATTCAATAATCTATTTATGTTATCCAGAACAAAAATACTTCACACACTTTTGTGTTTTGTCTAATTGCAGGTGTATGGGACATTTGTACAATCCACATATGAAGATAAGGAAGAAAGAGATGTTTATTTGCTGTCCAAAAAGTTCTCTCACGTCACTTTTGGCCCAAGAGAAGATAGAGTCCAAGTCTCTCACGTTCTGGATTCAGATTCGGACTGCACAGACACACCTGACTCAAAACTCACACAAGTTTTTCATACGGACTCCGAATTGGGTGATTCTTTTTTTGTTGGAAACTAGATTTCGTGCACTTTCCAACACAATTGGAATCACCTCCAAATTCGTCCGGAGCGTTGAGTTGTGGACGAAACAATCTGATGCTGCAGCAGAATCCGAGTCAAACTACAAGTCCAAAGGTGTTACATCACCTCCACTTGGGCCCATTGGCCTTGTACGACCTAGATTTAGTTTTAGGCTGCCTTGGGACGTCCTCCCACCTCCTTGGCCGCCACCCCTTGCTCCTATATAAGTAGATCCATCTAGTAGCTTTTCCTTGGGATTTGTTTAGTTAAAAGTTAGCCATTGCAACTTCGTGTACTTCGTTTGTGTCCAACGACCAGACCAAGACCGCTTCTGGATCCCCACCATTATCAATACTTCATATATATTTGCAATATTCAGATTGCTTTATCATATTTTTGCTCGTTCTTCGATTGCTTGCAGGAATAGACCTTCGTGGTCAGGCTGACCGTGCTTCCAGCATCGTCAGTAACCTCAGGAGATTGGTTTAGCGATT
>NW_025300341.1:0-911 GCF_018294505.1 Triticum aestivum
CGGTGTCACACCCTAGCTAGTCATGCATTAGAGTGTTGCATCATGTTTACTCTTTCATCAGAAACTTGAAATGGGGATGACAGAACCCCCAGTCCCCTCTGAAACCAACTAGGGTTTACTAAAATAATTTTCAATGAACCTGAAATGCCCTTCTAAAATGCCCATCATTTTTGTCTTGGTTCAGAACCTCTGCCAAAAATGGTGCACATTTTCCTAGGCCATCCTAGGGTTTTTGAATTAAATCATAAATATTTGAATTTGGGCATTTAAAATAATATAAAATATTTAAATGCTCAAATATCTCCAAACTAAAATGTTTCATGTTGGAAATAATCCAACTATGGGCCAGGAATAGTTTGGTGATTTTTGAAGTTGCCTAGGTATTTTATTTAATTCAACAAAGTTGTAGATATATTAAATAAAAACAGAAAACAGAAAAGAAAGGGGAAGACTTACCTGTGCGGCCCAGCCAGCCGGCCGGCCCAGCCAGCAACCGACCCAACCCAGCACTGTAGCTCCCCGTCGTCTTCCTCCCCACGCCCCGAAGCTGCTGCGTGCTCGCGCGCGCGCGGCCGCGCGGCCACCTCCTGCTTGCCGACGCCCTCCTGGCCGCGTGGACGACGCCCGCAGCCCGTCCCGATCCCCCCTGCTCTCTCTCACTCTCCCCGGCTCTCTCCTTCCTCTCCCTCGCTCGCTCTCTCACACGGCCGAACACCACCGTCGCCACCGTTCGCCGTAGCAGTCGTCTCCGACCACCCCTCGCTCCCCCGACAAGCTCAGAAGCTCCGCCACAACTCCCTCTTCCTCCCCACCGCTCCACGGGTCTCCGGAAGCCCTGCATCGCCGCCACGTCGCCGTTCCCCTCTTCGGACTCCGACCACCGTCGCCGTCAAATTCGTCGTCTCCGGCGC
>NW_025300342.1:0-911 GCF_018294505.1 Triticum aestivum
TCTCTCTCCGACAATCTTCAATTCTATCGCACGCATCCGACACACAAACCTTGTTGGTCCCTCTCCCTTTCTCTCCATCTCTCTCTCTCCCTCTATCTTTTTGTGTGTGGGGGGAGGTTTTCTAGTTCGCATGCATATATACTCCATCTATAGGACTCTCTCTTGCACTATGTATGATAATCTAGTCGAAGCTAGATATCTTGGGTGCACTCATCGTACGCACACAAATTCCTTGGCTCGTTGCCCATAACTCTCTCACGCACCACTCTGTCGTCTTGGAGCTCTCCCCCCCCCTCTCTCAAACTCTCCATCTACCTGGGTCACACATACACATGCATATCTCACTCGCACTCTATAGGCCCACATAGGACAGTAATTTCACGTCTCCCATTTATTTGCTCGGGCGAATTCCACCGAGCAGAGGATGTTTAACGGTTCATTCAAATTGGAAGAACGAGCATCCACGTCTACCTTACCAAGTCGATTCGAATCAAATTTTGAAATATTAGCTTGCCACTTCTTTTTTAGATGGAGAGATGATGCTCGGGAGTAATGTGTTTTTACATGCTCGTTGCTAGCGATTTACTATATGAAAAATAGTTGACACACTCAAAAACGCGAATCAAACCGAAAATGAAATATCTCGATTCAATGAAATAGCTCATTCACTAGGTCAAAATAGTGAACTAAATCCAAAATTGAACACCTCAATCGAGTAGCATGTTGTATAGTATTATAGTACTCCATGAACATGTTGAAAGTCAAATTAATGAACTTGTTTGATATACGCATATATCGTTCATGTGTGGATTGCAGACAACATGTTTTCCAATTTAAATATTTGAATGCAAGTTTATATCAAAACATGGTTTATATCAGTCTTTGATGCATAAAACGTGACTCTCTCTCTC
>NW_025300343.1:0-911 GCF_018294505.1 Triticum aestivum
TGACAGGGAGCGGCCAAAGCAATGTGCAATCGTCTTTGTAGTGGAGCTGGGAGGGGCAAGGATAAGGGACGAAGACCGGGGTAACATGTCGGATGCGATCATACCAGCACTAAAGCACCGGATCCCATCAGAACTCCGAAGTTAAGCGTGCTTGGGCGAGAGTAGTACTAGGATGGGTGACCTCCTGGGAAGTCCTCGTGTTGCATTCCCTTTTTAATTTTTTTCGCGCCGCTTGCAAAACAAAACGCACGTGTAAGTAATATATTTACCGTGTTTTATTATTTTGCACGAGTGCGGTAAGTCATAGCTGGGTGCTCACGATTCACGGGTCCAGCGTCGGCGTTGTGGCGCGGCAAGCGTGCACTGGTGCGGTTGAGAGGGAGGGGTGGAAACCACGTTAAACTCGTCTCCGTAGTTGACAGGGAGCGGCCAAAGCAATGTGCAATCGTCTTTGTAGTGGAGCTGGGAGGGGCAAGGATAAGGGACGAAGACCGGGGTAACATGTCGGATGCGATCATACCAGCACTAAAGCACCGGATCCCATCAGAACTCCGAAGTTAAGCGTGCTTGGGCGAGAGTACTAGGATGGGTGACCTCCTGGGAAGTCCTCGTGTTGCATTCCCTTTTTAATTTTTTTCGCGCCGCTTGCAAAACAACACGCACGTGTAAGTAATATATTTACCGTGTTTTATTATTTTGCACGAGTGCGGTAAGTCATAGCTGGGTGCTCACGATTCACGGGTCCAGCGTCGGCGTTGTGGCGCGGCAAGCGTGCACTGGTGCGGTTGAGAGGGAGGGGTGGAAACCGCGTTAAACTCGTCTCCGTAGTTGAGAGGGAGCGGCCAAAGCAATGTGCAATCGTCTTTGTAGTGGAGCTGGGAGGGGCAAGGATAAGGGACGAAGACCGGGGT
>NW_025300344.1:0-911 GCF_018294505.1 Triticum aestivum
CGACGGCGTGAGGGCGGAGCGAGGAGCGAGGGCGGAGCGCTAGAGCGAGTGAAGTTGACTACTACAATATAAGAAAAGCAAAATCCTTTATTGATTGTTGTAGCCTTGCAGGAGATCCAGGAAATGAGACATTGGGGCCCTCTGATTCTTCAGAAGCTCCATGCATGTATTAGGCCAGCAAATTCAGTTTGTTTTTCATTTGACTTCTCTATGACCTGTTGCCCTTATTCAATGTGTTATTCAGGTACTAATTTTGGGAGAATCGGAAAAAAAATAAGCTTCGTAAGTTACGTCATATTTCCATGTTTTAGTATGAGATTTAGATATATTGTTTCTCCGGTTGCATATCATTATATGTTTTTCTCCCGTTGCAACGCACAGGCATGTTACATGTAACTGCACTTAACTCTGCTTATATTTCTCAATGGCCGCAAAGTTCAAGCAGTAGTATATATATATATATACATACTTTGCTCACAGTATAATCATCTGATGCAATGTGATAGTTCCAGCAAAATTCCTTCACCTATAAATCAAATTAAGTTACTTCTCTTTGTGTAAATCTTGGATTTCTAGACCTTATGAAAATGACTTTTTATTTCAGAAGTGTTAATTTGAAAGTTTAATCTGTTTAAATATAGATGAATCTTTGCAAATCAAACAAAGTGGTGGGAATATCTACAACATGTAGTTTCTCAAGCAATCTTCTTCTATCACTATTAATGGTTCTGTTGTTGTGTAAGTGATTTCTTAAGTGTTTTGTATTAACACATTAGAGTAAAAGATTAATTGTGTATGAGGAATAATATTACGGAGTCAGGCAGAATTTGACCTTAGTTTTGACCAAATTAATCTTTATTTGTTTGCCAGGCTTTGTGTCAAACATCACTTCATGTTGTAGTACATTTTTT
>NW_025300345.1:0-911 GCF_018294505.1 Triticum aestivum
GTGAATATTATTAAATACTCGGAGCGCGATAAAATCATGAGTTTTTTACACGACGTGGGCAAATGTGCTATAGGAATGATGGTAATTTTTCATAATTTTTGGTGATGGAGAAGTATCTGAACACTTCCCTCTCCGCGGATTGCTCTTCGCGTGTCTACGACTGTGGCCTGCGGCCTCCGGGGGCTAGCACCTGCCGCCAAATCTTGCGTAGGTGGCCTCTCACAAGTCTGGAAGTGTTGTGGCGGTTGCAAACGCCCGGCCCATGTCTCCGGGGTGTGCCCCCCCCCTCACGGACGGCGCCACCACCGGCACCTGGAGGTGGGAAACGGATGCGTCGGGTCTACACGGATGGGGTGTTGCTGTGCCTTTGGCCCAGATATTGCTCCAAAGTGTTCCTATGGGCTGACCTAACACAACCGGGTGGAGAGTTCCACTGGTGAAAGCCCGTCCGTGCAAAGTCAAAGAGCTAGATCCCATGGTCAAACGCTACAGGGTTAGGCGGGACGGGGCCCCTGGGGGGTAGCAATGCGACCGGAGCATCGCACCGGGCCCTCATACATGCCGTACCGTGTGGTGGCACGTCCGAAGAGGCGGCACGCGTCTCCGGGGTGTGGCCCCCTCACGGACGGCGATGACACAGTAGTAGATGTTCTGCGGTAACGATGCGACGTGAATATTATTAAATACTCGGAGCGCGATAAAATCATGAGTTTTTTACATGACGTGGTCACATGTGCTATAGGACTGATGGTAATTTTTCATAGTTTTTGGTGATGGAGAAGTATCTGAACACTTCCCTCTCCGCGGATTGCTCTCCGCGTGTCTACGACTGTGGCCTGCGGCCTCCGGGGGCTAGCACATGGCGCCAAATCTTTCTTAGGCGGCCTCTCACAAGTCTGGAAGTGTTGTGG
>NW_025300346.1:0-911 GCF_018294505.1 Triticum aestivum
GAGTTTCCGTATGAAATCCTGATACTTTGAAAGAGATTGTCCGTTTTGTACACGAAGTGCATCCAGTTTTTGCCGTAACCCTCTCAACTTTCTTGCACATGCTATGTGGATGAAATGATGATACCATGCAAACTTTCAACCTTTTCAGAGTTCATTTGAAATGCTTTTCAATTTTAGGGTCTTATAGCTCAAAATAATTAGTAAATGCATGAAAAATAACAAATGAAGTCAGAAAGGATTGAAAAATGATGATGTGGCTTTGAATGTTTAATTTTGAACACACAAAAAGTCAGGAGTTCAAGTAAGTTTTAAAAAATGAAATCCCTTTGTAACAGACGAGTTTCCGTATGAAATCCTGATACTTTGAAAGAGATTGTCCGTTTTGTACACGAAGTGCATCCAGTTTTTGCCGTAACTCTCTCCACTTTCTTGCACATGCTATGTGGATAAAATGATGATACCATGCCAACTTTCAACCTTTTCAGAGTTCATTTTAAATGCTTTTCAATTTTATGGTCTTATAGATCAAAATAATTAGTAAATGCATGAAAAATAGCAAATGAAGTCAGAAAGGATTGAAAAATGATGGTGTGGCTTTGAATGGTCCATTTTGAACACACAAAAAGTCAGGAGTTCAAATAAGTTTTAAAAAATGAAATCCCTTTGTAACGGACGAGTTTCCGTATGAAATCCTGATACTTTGAAAGAGATTGTCCGTTTTGTACACGAAGTGCATCCAGTTTTTGCCGTAACCCTCTCAACTTTCTTGCACATGCTATGTGGATGAAATGATGATACCATGCAAACTTTCAACCTTTTCAGAGTTCATTTGAAATGCTTTTCAATTTTAGGGTCTTATAGCTCAAAATAATTAGTAAATGCATGAAAAATAACAAATGAAGTCAGAAAGG
>NW_025300347.1:0-911 GCF_018294505.1 Triticum aestivum
CACTACAGCTAATAGTTAGTAATAGCGTGGGTTGAACCCGCGCTACTACTAACAAAGTTAGTAGTAGCGTGTGCCACCCACGCTACTGCTATTTAGTACCCGTGCCACTACTAACAAAAAAGTAACAGCGTGTCCATACTACCAACGCTGCTAGTATCCTAAATACTAGTAGCGCGCAGTCTTTTCCCACGCCACTACTAACTAATTTATAATTAAAAAAATAAAATCGACCAATTCCATTTTATGCATACAGTTCCCAGTAAACACAACAATAGTGAGCACTGCTGGGCTCCTATTTCATGGTTAACCAGAAACCGAAGGAAATAAATCAACCAAAAAACCTCATTATGCATTGCAACTCACAAATGACCACTTCAAAGAACATGCAAGTATCTATGTCATTAACAATTGCAAACATAAGTTTCTTTTTACTACAGTTGTTGTATGTACTATCACACAGTTCCTCATTCTGTTCTCACTCAATAATAAGAAAAATGAAAAGAAAAGATAGAGATAATCTGCCGCAATTGCACTTCGGTGTCATGGATTCAATCTGCCGCTTCAACATCTCATTATCCGGCAGCACTCTGTCGCTATCTTCTACCTATGAATAAAAACAGACCTTGTCAGAGAAGCAAATGTGAAACCTTATTACAACATGTATGCTAAGTCGCTAACCCATAGAGACAGCTAGAACAAATGTGGAAACTTTCCATGTTGCCGAGTAAGTATATTAACTAGACAAAGTTAGATGACAGTGAAGCTTAAAGCTGCAGTAAGAAATATTAGATATACACATTTTGAAAATCAACCTCAGAAGTGGATACTCTAGTAGACCTGCAAGAGCAGATATGGTAGTAACCAAAATCCTATAAAGATTCGAGGTTAAAGATTATAAATCCAATTTGTCA
>NW_025300348.1:0-911 GCF_018294505.1 Triticum aestivum
AAGAAGTTAATCCTTTCGTTGATGTCTTCAATTCTTTATTCCAATGTATCATGATGAAGTTGTCGTCCTTTCTTCGGGAACTCCATCATACTTACGAAAGGATAAGGGGGCATTACGGAAAAACGGACCGCTACAATGTTTGCTTATCTAGTAGATAACATCGGGGAAGGTGGCAGAAGTAACCCTTGAATTGAAACTTAAGACATTATCAAGAGCAAAGTGAGTAGATATTATGGGAAGTTTCAAGCCGGCAGGCAATCGATCGATGCATGAAACAGGGCGTGAAAGGGGTTCAAAGCAACGGGAATAAGTGTTGTGTCTCACACCAAAATTTATGATCTCTTGGAAGGTGGCTCGCAGATTACCTACGAAACCAATAGTAAGGTATAACTTTGTGAACAAGGTGTACAGGAGAGTCAGGTTTTGATCCTGTGGAACTGTGAGTTATGGGCCCACCATGTGGTTAAAAGTAGGAAGGTCAGTGACATCTTGCATGATCATGTAAGCAAGGCATGTCAGAGAATAGTCTGTCGGTTATGTCGGCAACAACATCGGTACCAAGGGCGAGGGACGAAGAGAACCATTTTCCTGCTCGTTTGAACGAGGCGCACCAGTAGGCAAGGTTCTCGTCCATCGGTGGTTACCGGAATGTCATCAACAAATGCAACAGGGTCTTACTGACACGGTTGTACACCAAGGTGTTTACATAAGCAGGAGAAAATTACTGCTTAGATCATATAGATCACCAGAAAGGTTAAACAAATCAATGAAAAGCAAAGGTGACCATCAGATTAAACAGAACAATGGAAAGGTAAATGTGTTTAAACACATGTTTCAGGGATATATCCTTCCCAAGGACAAGCAGAGCATGATATCCATGACAGGATAGAAAGTAGATAACTGTTTAGGTA
>NW_025300349.1:0-911 GCF_018294505.1 Triticum aestivum
GCCGCCGCTTGCTGCTGCCGTCGCTTGCTGCGCCACTGGAGCCGCCGCCCCCAGCATTCCGCGGTTCCGCCGCCCGCGCCCGCTTGGTCCTCGCGCCAGGTAAGCCGGCGCCGCCGGCCCGCCGCGCTAGCTAGGTTTGGGTCTCGGGCAGGGACGGAGCGTGGACTGCGTGGTCGCGGTTGGGTCGTTGGTTTTCTTTTTTTTAGGTGGGTGGGACCAGAGGGGACGTGGGGTCATGGGCAGAGGGCGCTGGAGCCGGCTGCGTTCGAGGGCTCGAGGCCACCGCTGGCTGCCTGGCTCCTGCGAGCGGAGACAGAGAGCGGCCGAGTGATAGATACATACATATAATTTTTTTTTGCCAATAATCAAGGTATGGCAGGCGCCATACCTCGCCCACCGGAGCGCTCCGCCAGTGGCCACTGCATAAGTATATACATGGAAAATTCAGAGCAACTACACAATTGAAGGGAGATGCTTGTTCACTTCTATAGGCGTATCCAAAACATCTTAAAACATATCCACACAAAAGGGTTATGAACAAAACTGTCAAGCACCAGAACAGAAAATAGTTGACTAGTACTTGCTGTAATGATTTACCTACAACCCTCTAGAACAACCATGATCTGTTAGATCTCAGACGAACCTGCAAATACAAACAGAAAAAGAGAGACGAATGCAGTTGAGGAACTTAGTAAATTGTAATAAAAAACAAACAGGGAACACCGGATCTGACGAACCTCGACCAGTTATCACAAAATTGAAGTGTTATTCCTCGGATTTTGGTTGTCAAAACACCATCTACCAACAACGAAGAACAAAATCAGCTAACCCTAATTCCATCCGAGAGACTTGCAGGAAGGGGAGAGAAGATGAAAATCTAGAGCACCTAGCGAACAAGACGCACCAAGGAG
>NW_025300350.1:0-911 GCF_018294505.1 Triticum aestivum
CAAGTCACGGAGGAAAGGAAAAAGCAAGAGAAGCAGGATTCGAACTGCAACCAACAATTGTGAATGCTTGCACGCATTACCACTGGGACACAATCAGTTAGTTGATTACTAGTGGAAACAAATATCTTTTGGCCACTTATTCAGCACAAACCTTAAACATATATACTATTATTGTATATCCACTATACTTATTTGAATATAAAAAATATAAATTTGAAAAAGAATTCATAAAAACCGTGAATTGAAAGAAATCAAATATTTTCAAAAAGGTTTGTAACAATGGAAAAAAAATCGCAAAAAGGAAAAGGTTCATGACTTTTAAAAAAGTTCATTGAATTTGACAAAAGTTCATCAATTTGAAAAAAAGTTCACGAATTTAAATAAGTCATCAAATTTGAAAAAAAAGTTCATCAAATGTGAAAAAAAGTTCATCAATTTGAAAAAAGTTCATCGGATGTTGAAAAAAGTTCATCAAATCTGAAAACAGTTCATCGGATCTGTAAAAAGTTCACCAAGTTTTAAAAACGTTCATTATTTTTGAAAAATGTTCATTGATTTTGAAAAAAGTTCGTAAATTCTGAAAAAAGTTCGCAAATTTTTTAAGAAAGTTCATCGATTTTGAAAAGAAGTTCACAAAAAACTGGAAAAAGTTCACACATTTGAGAAAAGTTCACTAATTTTGAAAAAAAGTTCATCAATTTTGAAAAGGTTCACGAATTTAAGAAAAGAAAAAACAAAAAAGGAAAAGGAAAAGAAAAGAAAAAGAAAGGGACGAAAGTAGATATAAAATAAAAGCCAGAAGTTATCACCCAAGGTTGTTGTGGCCTTGTGGTTAGTCGACTTACTCGAGTACGAGAGGTCCCTTGTTCGAGTCACCACGCCCGTGTTTTTGGAGAAATTGCAGTTTTAAC
>NW_025300351.1:0-911 GCF_018294505.1 Triticum aestivum
TTCTAGCATGAATAATCTTATGATCCCTTGGAGCCTGGGTGGCGGTCCTTATACAAACAGACAACACTGGATTCTCCAGGTGCCTCAATCCACCCAGATGTGAGTTTTAGTTGCCACCTTAGGTAAACCATTATTAACAATCTCACATCTGTCATGAATATCTCTCAAACCCAAATCCACGTCTACGGGCATAGCATGGCAATATAATAGCAACGTAGAAGTAACTCCCAAGGGTTTGATAATAAAACAGGTAATAGGTACTACCTCAACTACTTCCCAAAACCCACAGTTTAATTAGATCCTAATCATGCAATGTTTGAGGAATAGATCTAATGCAATAAAAACTGGGTATGGAAGGTATGATCAAAGTGTTACTTGCCTTGCTGATGATCCGCAAATCCTAGCGATTCGAAGTAACAAGCGGCACACTCCGGGTACTCTATCGCAAACAAACAAGCAAACAATAAGTACTCATCTAATGCATAGGTAAAACTTGAATGAAAGATCCAACCAGAAAGTTCAACTTAAGAACTCCGGTTTGCAAAAAGAATCAACTCGAAAGAAGCAACGAAAGTCAAACGGCGAAAAAACAAGCTTCGTTTACTAATCTGGATCTAGGTCAAATTTTACTGTAGTAAAAACTTGTTTGAGTAGGTTAAACGGAAAGAGAATTTCGAGACGAAACTCTAGGCGCTTGAATCGCCTGATTCCGATAAACGAGCGAGAAGTTAAACAGAAACGAAGATTCAATCAGAAATCGAATCTGAGATAATCGCGGAAAAATCCGACGAAAAAGAAAAATGGACGAACGGTTAAAGAACGGACGTTCGTTAACAGAGAAAAACCGACGAACGCGTTCGTTAAAACGAACGGTTCGGTGAACGCTCGCAAAATAACAAAACCAAAAAAAA
>NW_025300352.1:0-911 GCF_018294505.1 Triticum aestivum
AAGCCCCCGAGTGGGAGGTTTGCTCTCCACTCGGTAGGATTTTAGAAAATTAGGCGAGCACTGGGCTGCAGGTAAGCCCCCGAGTGGGAGATTTGCTCTCCACTCGGTATGTTTTTCGTGGCATGGCTTTGGAGGAGAAGGTAGCAGTCGACCTGCGCTTCGTCCTCCTTGCGGAACGCACATCGTGTTTGTGACGTAGCTCGGAAGGAGGAAGCAGGGGTCGACCTGCGCCTCGTCCTCCTTGCGAAACGTACGATGTCTTTTATTCATGGGCAAACACTAGGTTACAGCTAAGCCTCCGAGTGGAAGACTGGCTTATCACTCGGTAGGATTTTCAAAAACTTAGGCGAGCACTGGGCTGCAACTAAGCCTCCGAGTGGAAGGCTGGCTTACCACTCGGTAGGATTTTCAAAAACTTAGGCGAGCACTGGGCTGCAGCTAAGCTCCCGAGTGGAAGGCTGTCTTACCACTCGGTAGGATTTTGTTTACTTAGGCGAGTACTTGGACTGCAGCTAAGCCTCCGAGTGGAAGGCTGGCTTACCACTCGGTAGGATTTTGTTCAACTTAGGCGAAATGGATTAGCAGCTAAGCCTCCGAGTGGAAGGCTGGCTTACCACTCGATAGGATTTTTTACAAGCTTAGGCGAAACGGGTTCGGAGCTAAGCCACCCACTGGGGGACGGATTTATGAGAACAAAAGCAATAACAATTACTGCGAAAATTATGAAACTGTTGTCTTTGATAAATACACTATAGGAGTACTTTTATTACAACTCATCCGAGTGAAAAACTTAAGTATAAAAGGGGCGGAGCAGCTCCGCGTTACATGCTCGGGGCTCGTCAATCTGGTGCTCGACATTGTAAAGGCGGTATGCCCCATTGCGGAGAACCTTGGTGACGATGAAGGGACCT
>NW_025300353.1:0-911 GCF_018294505.1 Triticum aestivum
GCATCCGTCGTCGCTACCGCGACGACGTCCGGCTCGACTCGCGTTACCCTAAGATAGACAGGGTGGCATACGTGTCACGTGCTCGTCTCGTCGTCCGTCGTCGTTACCGCGACGACGTTCGCCTCAACTTGCGTTACCCTAAGATAGGCAGGGTGGCATTCGTGTCACGTGCTCGTCTCGGCGTCCGTCGTCGCTACCGCGACGATCTCCGCCTCGACTCGCGTAACCCTAAGATAGGCAGGGTGGCATTCGTGTCACAGGCTCGTCTCGGCGTCCGTCGTCGCTACCGCGACGTCGTCCGCCTCGACTCACGTTACTCTAAGATAGACAGGGTGGCACTCGTGTCACGTGCTCGTCTCGGCGTCCGTCGTCGCTACCGCGGCGACGTCCGCCTCGACTCGCGTTACCCTAAGATAGACAGGGTGGCAGTGGTGTCACGTGCTCGTCTCGGCGTCCGTCGTTGCTACCTCGACGATGTCCGCCTCGACTCGCGTTACCCCAAGATAGAAAAGGTGGCATTCGTGTCACGTGCTCGTCTCGGCGTCAATCGTCGCTACCGCGACGACGTCCGCCTCGACTCGCGTTACCATAAGATAGAAAGGGTGGCATTCGTGTCACGTGCTCGTCTTGGCGTCCGTCGTCGCTACCGCGACGATGTCCGCCTCGACACGCGTAACCCTAAGATAGACACGGTGGCATTGGTGTCACGTGCTCGTCTCGGCGTCCGTCGTCGCTACCTCGACGACGTCCGCCTCGACTCGCGTTACCCCAAGACAGACAGGGTGGCATTCGTGTCACGTGCTCGTCTCAGCGTCCATCGTCGCTACCGCGACGATGTCCGCATCGACTCGCGTTACCATAAGATAGACAGGGTGGCATTCGTGTCACGGGCTCGTCTCGGCGTCCGTTTG
>NW_025300354.1:0-911 GCF_018294505.1 Triticum aestivum
GAGATAAATGTCGTTGAAGCGCTATTGTTCACCTCATGTGTTCTGAAACATTATTCTGTGAGATAAATGGTGTTGAAGTGTTATTGTTCACCTCATCAGTTGCAAAAAAGTTTTATTGTAATATTTTGTTTAATTTCTATTAACTTAAATTTCTAAAGTGAAATCTACATTTTAATATACGAATGAATTTGTCTCTTAACTCCTAAAAATATACTCATTTGCTCCAAAGTAAAGGTTATTTGTGTAAAAAAAAGACTTACATGAATTAGCCATTTCTTTGGAGCAAGCAAATATAAAATTATCTAGGTTGTAGTCTCACTACTTAATTCTGAGGTTGCACATCCGCCTTCCTAAAATAGAAAGGACAAGACATACATTATAAATATTTCAGCCTATGGACTAGAAGATTGGATGACGAACTTTCATTGAGTTGTATAATCGTTGTAAACAAACATAATCCCAACTAATAGGTATGTATACAATTCCTGTTTTTCAAAATTTATATTTCTATATCGTTTCTTATTCTAATGCAAAATATCTAGCCCGTGCAAGTGCACGGGTTCACGACTAGTTCTCATAACTATGCTCAATTCTGTCAATTGCTCAACAGTAATTTGTTCACCCACCGTAAAATACTTATGCTCTTGAGAGAAGCCACTAGTGAAACCTATGGCCTCCAGGTCTATCTTCATCATATTAATCTTCCAACACTTAGTTATTCCCTTTGCTTTTACTTTACTTTGCATCTTTATCACAAAAATATCAAAAATAATATCCTATCATATTTATCAGATCTCACTCTCGCAAGTGGCTGTGAAGGGATTGACAACCCCTTATCGCGTTGGTTGCGAGGATTTATTTGTTTTGTGTAGGTGCGAGGGACTCGCGCGTAGCCTCCTACTGGATTGATA
>NW_025300355.1:0-911 GCF_018294505.1 Triticum aestivum
ACACACACACACACACACACACACACACACACACTCGCTAGTTGTGCCTCTATGCCTACCGCATGCACACTCTCTATACGTCTTTCTCTCCCTCCATGAGAATTCGTCGCCCTTCAAGAATTCGTTGACCTACACATCCACGTATACAAGCAAGTCGTGTACATAGGTATCTACGAGTCCAGTGAGGACGCTACGACGTTGGCCTTCCTCAACCAGCTGGAAGCCTTGGATGCCTTTGTTGAGAAGCACCTTGACCTTGCCACAAAAGCCGCCGCTCCTTAGCCATTGGTCGGTGGCCCGGTGCATTGAGTTGAGGAGGAGGAGGTCGTACGTTGATGGATGCATCTTGCTTCTTGCCTCCTATAACCACCATTGTGATCGCACCATCGTGGCCTTAATTCTTATTATGCTATTGCATTCTCGTTCCAATCAATACAGACATGTGTGATTACTTTGCTTAATTATATGCATCACTGTTACTAGTACTCCATCCGTCAGTTTATAAGTTGTGTTTATCTTTTCCATCAACTTCGTAATTTACATTTGATGCTTGACCCGACCTATGAACTACTCCCAAATTCAAAAACTGAGACCGAACCTATAAATTCAAAACTACTCGTGCAGCACGCCTGTCACGTTCGCAAGTTGAAAACAAGAAACTAGAACACACATATGAAGCATGTCCCTTCCCCATCGCATATCACACAGTCGGTCCACCCCCCGGTCAATGCACATTAGCTGGGCTTTATATCACTACAACACGTGGGACCGCATGTGACCAAACCGATGATGCGCCAACCTAGCTACTACCCTGCTTATTATGCCAAGGAGCAGAACCAAATCTTACAATTTATACATGTTTTCTGCTCCCATAAAAGACTCAGTTGGTGATGGTGGTGTGTCTGCCATCC
>NW_025300356.1:0-911 GCF_018294505.1 Triticum aestivum
AACTAGCTACCTAATCATAGTAAGCTATCGGGAGGGGGTATATATCGACAACGATGACACTACATCTATGTCCCTCGACGACCCTCGTTTCCCGATAAAAAAAAGAGGAAGAAGAAGAAAAAAAGAGGAGAATAAAGAATAGAGGAGAAGAACCCTCGAACCCTCGACCCCTAGACGACCCTCTTCTTCCTCTCATGTTCGAGAGGATCGCCGAGGGGTCGGGAGGTTGCCTAGTGTCAAAGGATTCAACAAAACCATGTCTTCATCATTAGGCGAAAGTAACATGTGCATGATGGTAAGAAGCTCTTCAAAGTTGTTCTAGAACGGAGTCCCAGATAGGATAATTCGCTTTTTGGTACAAAGTTCAGCAAGAGCCTTCCAAATATCGCTATTTGGAAGGCCTTTGCTGAATTCGTACCAAAAGGCGGATTATTCTATCCAGGACTCCATTCCAGAACAACTTTGCAGAACTTCATACCAACATGCCCTGGTTACTTCCGGCTAATGATGAAGGCATGGATTTCTTCATTACTTTGACACTAGGAAACCTCTCTCGACCCCTCGGCGATCCTCGACCCCTCGAACCCTCGACGACCCTCGACCCCTCGAAGAGGAGAAATAAATAAGAAGAAGAAAAAAGAAGAAAAAGAAGAGGAGAAGGAAGAATTCCTTTCTTCCTTCTCCTCTTCTTTTTCTTCTTTTTTCTTATTCTTATTTATTTCTCCTCTTCTTTTCCTCTCCTCTTCTTCTTTCTTTCCTCTTCTTATTTTCTTCTTTCCTATCCATCTTTTTCTAAAATTGTAATTTTTGCATATATAAAACTTTTCTAAAATTGTAACTTTCTATATAAAACTTTCCTATCGGGAGGGGAAGAAGATCGAAGAAAAAAAATAAGAAAAAAAAGAGGAGAA
>NW_025300357.1:0-911 GCF_018294505.1 Triticum aestivum
AAAAAAAGGCCAAAGAAAGAAAAAAAGAACAAGAAAGAAAAAAATTAAAATGAGAGAAAAAGAGAGAAGGGACAATGCTACTATCTCTTTTTCCACACTTGTGCTTCAAAATAGCACTATGATCTTCATGATAGAGAGTCTCATATGTTGTCACTTTCATATAACTAGTGGGAATTTTTCATTATAGAACTTGGCTTGTATATTCCAATGATGGGCCTCCTCAAAAGTGCCCTAGGTCTTCGTGAGCAAGCAAGTTGGATGCACCCCACTAAGTTTCTTTCATTGAGCTTTCATATATTTATAGCTCTAGTGCATCCGTTGCATGGCAATCCCTACTCACTTACATTGATATCTATTAATGGGCATCTCCATAGCCCGTTGATAAGCCTAGTTGATGTGAGACTATCTTCTCCTTTTTTTGTCTTCTCCACAACCACCCTTCTATTCCACATATAGTGCTATGTCCATGGCTCACGCTCATGTATTGCGTGAAAGTTGAAAAAGTTTGAGATTATTAAAGTATGAAACAATTGCTTGGCTTGTCATCAGGGTTGTGCATGATTAAATACTTTGTAAGATGAAGATAGAGCATAGCAAGACTATATGATTTTGTAGGGATAACTTTCTTTAGCCATGTTATTTTGAGAAGACATGATTACTTTGATTAGTATGCTTGAAGTATTACTATTTCTTATGTCAATATGAACTTTTATTTTGTATTCATTTGGATCTGAACATTCATGCCACAATAAAGAAAATTACATTATGAATTATGCTAGGTAGCATTCCACATCAAAAATTCTCTTTTTATCATTTACCTACTCGAGGACGAGCAGGAATTAAGCTTGGGGATGCTTGATACGTCTCCAACGTATCTATAATTTTTGATTGTTCCATGCTATTATATTACC
>NW_025300358.1:0-911 GCF_018294505.1 Triticum aestivum
CTTACTCTTATGCAGGTAAAAGCTGGTCACAACATTCTAATTTGTGATGACCTGCAACAATATTCAAGAAAGAGAGAATCCACTCGAGTATTAACTGCACTGCTGCCTATTCAATCAAACCAATCATTATTACCTCTAAATGTTTACATTATATGACATTTTGTGTCTAAACTGCAAATAAGGAAGAGTTCAGCATGATTGAGCATTTGAGCGTATTAAAGAAGTCCAACTGAGGTGCTTATTTCATTCTATATTTTTTGGGTAATCATGAATTTCATCTTATGATCTGCACTAATAACAAATGCACCAGCTCAGATTTTATCCATCTACAGAACTAAAAAAGTAAAGATAGCCTATTGTTGGGAAGAATTGTTAACATATTGGATTCTTATAGCATCATAGAGGGTAGGTGGGGCTCCCCAAGCCATGGTAGCATGCAGCGTCAAGGGCCTACAGTTTTTTCCTTCAGTTCTTGCAACAGCAAGGTCACTGTCTAAAACTATCTTTAACTAGTAGAATGCCCGTGCGTTGCTACGGGCACAAGAGAAATATAGATGAGCCCAAGAGCATAAGTTGTGGCCATCTTTTATCTTCTCACGAAGATGTTGTCCCTCAACTTTTTTACATATATAGGTAATACTAGCAAAAGAGCCCGTGCGTTGCAACGGAGAAAAAATCACATGTCCGTAAGCATATATGTGTCAGCATGTTTGAAGGAATTGTAGTAGGGAAATGTACATACTTCTAGCCAAATTGACAATGATCACTGATGCACTTGCTAGGTTGCTTGCTCCGAAAAGCACCTCCTTGCGCCATGGACGCCAACATTTGAGTTCCTGGACCGGATTCACCGATGATTGATAGTGTCTCTATCTTGCACATGGTTCCGACTCCGCCCTATCTGTATCGCC
>NW_025300359.1:0-911 GCF_018294505.1 Triticum aestivum
GACCGGTCCAATATTACCGCACACCTCCTAAAACGCCAACCGAGTAGGCGCGTGTAACAACCCCAAAATTGGGTTATCAATTTTTGTGTTGTTATTCCTTCCTGGCAATCATTTTTCAAATATTCACCTAAGTTTGTTGGATGACGCTGACAATTCTTGTCATTTTCAACCTTTCAAAACCTTGCTCATGTCTTTGTTACTTGGCAAGACCTCATCTGCATCATCTCAAATCCATCAAACCCTAATTCCAATTTTTGGAATTTGAATATTTCCTTTGTGCTTGCAAAGGAGCCATCATTTTCCTTGATCTGTTGATCATCCCATCTGTTCTCAAAGACCCTCCTACCTTTCCAAAATCTTGGATATCCAAAAATAGTGCTAAGTCCTATGCAATATTTTTCATTTGAGATTTATTCCTTTTCTTGTCTATCTAAGGAATTGTTGGAAATATGCCCTAGAGGCAATAATAAAAGTATTATTATATTTCATTGTTCATGATAATTGTCTTGTATTCATGCTATAACTGTATTATCCGGAAATCGTAATACACGTGTGAATACTTAGACCACACTATGTCCCTGGTAAGCCTCTAGTTGACCAGCTCGTTGTGATCAACAGATAGTCATGGTTTCCTGACTATGGACATTGGATGTAGTTGATAAACGGGATCACATCATTAGGAGAATGATGTGATGGACAAGACCCAATCCTAAGCATAGCATAAAAGATCGTGTAGTTCGTTTTGCTAGAGCTTTGCAAGTGTCAAGTATCTCTTCCTTCGACCATGAGATCGTGTAACTCCCGGATACCGTAAGAATGCCTTGGGTGTACCAAACGTCACAACGTAACTGGGTGACTATAAAGGTACATTACAGGTATCTCCGAAAGTAGCTGTTGGGTTGACACGGATC
>NW_025300360.1:0-911 GCF_018294505.1 Triticum aestivum
AGAAGCCAATAGGATTACTACAGCCTATGCCAATACCCGAATGGAAGTGGGATAAGCTTGGCATGGATTTCATTACCGGATTCCCCAAAACCCGATCGGGATATGATTCTATCTGGGTAGTAGTTGATTCGCTTGACCAAAGTGGCTCAATTTATCCCAGTGAGAACCACCTATACAAGTGCAAAGTTGGCCAAGATATAATTGACCAGGATCGTATGTCTGCAAAGAGTTCCGAGGACCATCGTATCATGATAGAGGCAAAGGTGTCCCGTCTTTCGATGAGATGATGGATATCGTGATAGAGGCGGGGGTGTCCCGATCTTTCGATGAGATGATAACTATCGATTTGGTGGAGACGACTTTGACGATCCGACTACAAACGTGCACGACGTTGCGCCTTAGCAATCGCTAGACCAATCTCCTGAGGTTACTGACGATGCCGGAAGCACGGTCAGCCTGACCACGAAGGTCTATTCCTGCAAGCAATCGAAGAACGAGCAAGAATATGATCAAGCAATCTGAATATTGCAAATATATATGAGGTATTGATAATGGTGGGGATCCGAAAAGTGGTCTTGGTCTGGTCGTTGGACACAAACGAAGCACACGAAGTTGCAATGGCTAACTTTTAACTAAACAAATCCCAAGGAAAAGCTACTAGATGGATCTACTTATATAGGAGCAAGGGGTGGCGGCCAAGGAGGTGGGAGGACGTCCCAAGGCAGCCTAAAACTAAATCTAGGTCTTACAAGGCCAATGGGCCCAAGTGGAGGTGATGTAACACCTTTGGACTTGTAGTTTGACTCGGATTCTGCTGCAGCATCAGATTGTTTCGTCCACAACTCAACGCTCCGGACGAATTTGAAGGTGATTCCAATTGGGTTGGAAAGTGCACGAAATCTAGTTTCCAA
>NW_025300361.1:0-911 GCF_018294505.1 Triticum aestivum
CAAGAAAGTTGAGAGGGTTACGGCAAAAACTGGATGCACTTCGTGTACAAAACGGACAATCTCTTTCAAAGTATCAGGATTTCATCCGGAAACTCGTCTGTTACAAAGGGATTTCATTTTTTAAACCTTATTTGAACTCCTGACTTTTTGTGTGTTCAAAATGCACCATTCAAAGCCACATCATCATTTTTCAATCCTTTCTGACTTCATTTGTTATTTTTCATGCATTTACTAATTATTTTGAGCTATAAGACCCTAAAATTGAAAAGCATTTCAAATGAACTCTGAAAAGGTTGACAGTTGGCATGATATCATCATTTCATCCACATAGCATGTGCAAGAAAGTTGAGACGGTTACGGCAAAAACTGGATGCACTTCTTGTACAAAACAGACAATCTCTTTCAAAGTATCAGGATTTCATCCGGAAATTCGTCTGTTACAAAAGGATTTCATTTTTTAAACCTTATTTGAACTCCTCACTTTTTGTGTGTTCAAAATGCACCATTCAAAGCCACATCATCATTTTTCAATCCTTTCTGACTTCATTTGTTATTTTCATGCATTTACGAATTATTTTGAGCTATAAGACCCTAAAATTGAGAAGCATTTCAAATGAACTCTGAAAAGGTTGAAAGTTGGCATGATATCATCATTTCATCCACATAGCATGTGCAAGAAAGTTGAGAGGGTTACGGCAAAAACTGGATGCACTTCGTGTACCAAACGGACAATCTCTTTCAAAGTATAAGGATTTCATCCAGAAACTCGTCTGTTACAAAGGGATTTCATTTTTTAAACCTTGTTTGAACTCCTGACTTTTTGTGTGTTCAAAATGCACCATTCAAAGCCACATCGTCATTTTTCAATCCTTTCTGACTTCATTTGTTATTTTTCATGTATTTACTAATTA
>NW_025300362.1:0-911 GCF_018294505.1 Triticum aestivum
TAACGAGATCTTGGTATTTGATCTGAGTCTGGCTACGAGCCTATACGCACTAACCATCTACGTGGGAGTAGTTATGGGTATCCCGACGTCGTGGTATCAGCCGAAGCACTTCAGACGTCAGCGACGGAGCGGCGCGCGCCGAATTGGACTGGAACGCCACTAGGCTAGGTCTGCTTTCGGCCGCCCACGCAACGTGCAGGTGTGCTCAGGGCGATGGGCCCAGACCCCTGCGCGCTTAGGTTTAGACCGGCGTGCTGGCCTCTCTGTTTTGCCTAGGTGGGGCTGCGACGTGTTGATCTTCCGCGGCCGGGCATGACCCAGGAAAGTGTGTCCGGCCAAATGGGATCAAGCGTGTTGGGTTATGTGGTGCACCCCTGCAGGGAAGTTAATCTATTCGAATAGCCGTGATCTTCGGTAACAGGACGACTTGGAGTTGTACCTTGACCTTATGACAACCAGAACCAGATACTTAATAAAACACACCCTTCAAAGTTCCACAGACAACCCGGTGATCGCTTTTCCGCAGGGCGACGAGGAGAGGATCGCCGGGTAGGTTTATGCTATGCGATGCTACTTGGAGATGCTACTTGGAGATGCTACTTGGAGATGCTACTTGGAGATGCTACTTGGAGGACTTCAATCTACTCTCTTCTACATGCTGCAAGACGGAGGCTGCCAGAAGCGTAGTCTTCGACAGGATTAGCTATCCCCCTCTTATTCTGGCATTCTGCAGTTCAGTCCACCGATATGGCCTCCTTACACATATACCCATGCATATGTAGTGTAGTTCCTTGCTTGCGAGTACTTTGGATGAGTACTCATGGTTGCTTTCTTCCCCCTTTTTCCCCTTTCCTTTCTTTCTGGTTGTCGCAACCAGATGCTGGAGTCCAGGAGCCAGACGCCACCGTCGA
>NW_025300363.1:0-911 GCF_018294505.1 Triticum aestivum
TGTACTTGAATGATGAAATAAAAATAGAAGCTTGTGTTATTCTCAGCATCACATTGACGTGATTGTCCATGAGCTCAGGTTGGAGTCGTGTTGACTCATGTGCGTGTACAGAGAAGCTCAAGTTCTTAAGATGACTTGGAATACTCTAAAGGACTCAAGGTCCAAAAAATTCGTTGTTCACGTAAGAACCTATGTGATTTCTAGTATATAACTGATGCACACATTTGCACAAAGGCAACTGTGAAATTGTGGCCAATCTTGGTTCAAACCATAATCAAAACTAACATAGAACTCATACATACATGTGCACATGGTATGGCAGTTGTTACAAATGATTGTAGATGTTCACACATTTACGTGAAATTTTTGTTCCGCTTAGAGCAGTAGGTAGTTTGTTTCAATGAAATCACATAAATTTTAGAGGCCCGAGTCAACTCCTAAGAGCTGGTTAAGTTGAGTATTCAACAAATCAATAAATGTGGCTATCTGCCCTGGGAAGTTGGTCGATCACTATCAATAAAAATAACCTGGAAAATATGAGCTTAATTAATGTGGAGATATTGAAGCGTTCAAAAATACACATGATTTCCTAACAAAATAATGATGTAATTGACTTGTGAGGCACAATTATGATAATTTGAAGAAAAATAACTATTTTGTGAATTATGACATCAATTATTTGGGTGGAGAGTGCCACAATAACTTATAGTGACTCTTAATATAGTTCTCTATTACACTTAACGATTTTGGCCGCATAACACTGCTCTATATAATAAAATTCATACAACATTAGTGTTTTAGACTGTTTTAACATATCTCATTAGTAATAGGATTTAACTATTTAACAAGCTGTATTTTGCAATGGAAGCTTTATAAATGGTTTTATTTTGATATGCTCACATTTATGAAAA
>NW_025300364.1:0-911 GCF_018294505.1 Triticum aestivum
TAACTCATAATCATAGAGCTGTGGATGGTTTATCACAATGAAATTACACCGTTCCCCGCAACAACCATTTTTCTGCAAGAACATATCCTCCACTGCAATGTCAGTTTCACGCAGGCAGAAGCATAAGCAGGCACAAATGAACGATGTGATCTCCGTAGCAGGAGGATAAGGTGGGCATCCGCACCCAAGAATAGAAACATCTTCACAGCATCGATTTTGTTTTTGTTTACCATGTCTTGCTCCAATGTCATTTCGTGATGAAATTTTGCATGCACAACAAATATATTTTTAAATATGTCACAAACAAAATTCAGAATTTTCTAAAATGTTTTTCTATGTTATTTATTTTACTGTTCACACCAGAATCATTTGAGCCCGGGCATAAAAACTCTAAATTTGCCAGGAAGATATTTGCAGAGGCTACACCTGTTGCGTTAGGACCAGCTGGACCCTGCTTTTGGCGTAAAAAGGCCATGCTTGGCCAAAAGTGGCACTACCCGGAGCAATATCATTCGGCGAGCGGTCGTAACTCGTAATCATAGAGCTTTGGATGGTTTATCACAATGAAATTACACCGTTCCCCGCAACAACCGTTTTTCTGCAAAACATAACCTCCACTACAATGTCAGTTTCATGCAGGCAGAAGCCTAAGCAGGCACAAATGAATGATGTGATCTCCGTAGCAGGAGGATAAGGTGGGCATCCGCACCCAAGAAAAGAAACAACTTCATAGCATCGATTTTGTTTTTGTTTACCATGTCTTGCTCCAATGTCATTTCGTGATGAATTTTTGCATGCACAACAAAAAAAAATATGTCACAAACAAAATTCAGAATTTTCTAAAATGTTTTTTCTATGTTATTTATTTTACTGTTCACACCAGAATCATTTGAGCCCGGGCATAAAAACTC
>NW_025300365.1:0-911 GCF_018294505.1 Triticum aestivum
GTGTGGTGAACACGATTTGGTAAAGGTATCGATGAGAGGCCATGTAGGAGTACATGGTGGGTTGTTTCATTGAAGCCGACCTTAAGCACTGAGATCTGTATGTGTGATTTAAGAATCAGCTACTACCATGCATTGGGCCCGAAACCAATGGACCCTCTCGACTTCTTATTCACCCTAGTTCTCCGTCCAGGAGTTGCAAGTAGTTTCTGGTGTTTGTAGCCTACTGGAGGCCGTGGACAGCGCTGACCGTAGGGGTGGGCTGTGATGCGGTAGGTACGTGGCACGGTGTACCGAATACCCGTTAGGTATCTCGAGAACCCTGTTCACATCGTTCGGGGCCGTATGGGAAACCTCGGCCGGACTCCCTGCGGATGGAACCTGAATAGGCGATAAACCTGGACTGGAGGCTTAGGTGATTAGGTAGGTCGTGGCCGACACCCACGTTGGGCTTCCGCTTGAAGGTTGCCGAGTATATGTCGTGTAAGCAACGATAAGTGGTGAGAGCGTGTATGAAGAAGTACACCCCTGCAGGGTTAACATGATCTATTCGAATAGCCGCGTCCGCGGTAAAGGACTACTTGGTTGCCTATACAGTTCATAGACAAGTAAATGGAAAACTACTAAAAGCCTCAAGATAAGTGTGAGTGCCGAGGATGGCTCTTCCGTAGGAAGACGGAGGTGGATCCTCGGTAGTGTATTGAAGTGGTGAGTAGTGGACTCGTGTGCGCAAAACCATTTCAAGTTGGAGTATCGTAGGATAGTCTAGCCAAGAGTCAAAGCTGGCTTGCTGCAATAACTCCACCAACCCTTCTTGATACTATGCATGTATGTAGGATCTGATGTAAGTCTTGCTGAGTACCTTTGTACTCATGTTGCTATAATCTACATTTTTACAGAAGACGCTGCAACCC
>NW_025300366.1:0-911 GCF_018294505.1 Triticum aestivum
TTTCGGGGCGGGCGGGGCGGCCCACCGCCGGCCGCGGGTGGCGGGGGTCTGCTGTTTGGTCGGTGGTGGCTGGCGGCTCAGGGGGGTGGAGGTTGAAGATGAACCGCAGGCCCTTGATTTCGTATCCAACGGCTGCAAAATCGACTGGCCAGAGATGAAAAAGTCAGTCGACCGACGTGTAGCCTCACCTTGCTAGTGCGTTCAGTTTCGACAGCAAAATTCAGTTTCGACAGCAAAATTCAGTTTCGACAGTTAAGTTCAGTTTCGACAGTTAAGTTCAGTTTCGACAGTTAAATTCAGTTTCGACAGTTAAGTTCAGAGATGAGCGGCTGATGTATTTTACATCTAGCACTTTGTGGTTATGTATTTTACGTCATGTATTGGAGATGCTATTAGAATTCCACTCAGGTTAACGTTGTTCGTTGTCTCTCTTGTCCTGCTTCAGCCTCGGCATCGTACAACTCACTGGAGCTGCTCCAACGACGAAACCCTCCATCACAGCGGAGCAGTACCTCGGGCTCCATCTCCAGACGCCTAACATCTTCTTCCCCTCCTCCGACAGCCAAGTCAGCCGGAGCATCCTCACCGGCCAACCCAATCACGCTGAGATCGACATGGCTTCGCCAAAGAGGTTGTACACTTGTTGCATCTCTTTTTTACTCTACATGTTATATATATTGTCCACTGAGCACTCGTAGTAACGGGAAATACGATTATTTTATCCTACTATATGACAAGCAGTGAGGTACCAGGCAACTTAGCTATCCGTGATGGACTCTCTTGAACGCCATCATTATTTATCTCTGCGCGTTTGAGCTGTGCATTTGTCGATGGGCCTGGGAGTTGAGCTAGTATGGCAGTGGCCTGGGTCCAAAGTAATAGAAGTAGCACAAAAACATTTTTTTAGTGTA
>NW_025300367.1:0-911 GCF_018294505.1 Triticum aestivum
AATGGTGCATTTTGAACACACAAAAAGTCAGGAGTTCAAATAAGTTTTAAAAAATGAAATCCCTTTGTAACAGACGAGTTTCCGGATGAAATCCTGATACTTTGAAAGAGATTGTCCGTTTCGTACACGAAGTGCATCCAGTTTTTTCCGTAACCCTCTCAACTTTCTTGCACATGCTATGTGGATGAAATGATGATATCATGCCAACTTTCAACCTTTCCAGAGTTCATTTGAAATGCTTTTCAATTTTAGGATCTTATAGCTCAAAATAATTAGTAAAGGCATGAAAAATAACAAATGAAGTCAGAAAGGATTGAAAAATGATGATGTGGCTTTGAATGGTGCATTTTGAACACACAAAAAGTCAGGAGTTCAAATAAGTTTTAAAATATGAAATCCCTTTGTAACAGACGAGTTTCCGGATGAAATCCTGATACTTTGAAAGAGATTGTCCGTTTTGTACACGAAGTGCGTCCACTTTTTGCTGTAACCCTCTCAACTTTCTTGCACATGCTATGTGGATGAAATGATGATATCATGCCAACTTTCAACCTTTTCAGAGTTCATTTGAAATGCTTTTCAATTTTAGGATCTTATAGCTCAAAATAATTAGTAAATGCATGAAAAATGACAAATGAAGTCAGAAAGGATTGAAAAATGATGATGTGGCTTTAAATGGTGCATTTTGAACACACAAAAAGTCAGGAGTTCAAATAAGTTTTAAAAAATGAAATCCCTTTGTAACAGACGAGTTTCCGGATGAAATCCTGATACTTTGAAAGAGATTGTCCGTTTCGTACACGAAGTGCATCCAGTTTTTTCCGTAACCCTCTCAACTTTCTTGCACATGCTATGTGGATGAAATGATGATATCATGCCAACTTTCAACCTTTCCAGAGTTCATTTGAAAT
>NW_025300368.1:0-911 GCF_018294505.1 Triticum aestivum
GTCAGCATGACGTTGGCATGACGTCAGCAAGTCAACAGGGGCCGGCTCGGGTCAAACCTGACCAGTGGGGCCCACTGGTCAGTGACTACGGCTAATCCTAATATAATTTAAACCTAACCTAGTTTAATTAGTCGGCCCGGGCCCGCATGTCAGTGAGTCAGTGGCTTAATTAAACTTAGTTATTAATTTAACCAAAGGTTAGCAGGGGACGGGCCCACACGTCAGTGACCCAGGGGGGTCAAATCCCTGGTCAACCCGGCTAATCCACCGGCGTCTAACCGCCGGCAACGACCAGACGCGGCGGTGGCTCGCCGGAATGGCTGCTCCGGCGCCCATTCGACGCGCGGAGGGGTTCTACAGGGAGCTCGAGCTCGTGCGCATCCAATGGAGCAAGCCAGAGGAGTTGGGGTTGGCTGTGGCGTCGGCAGCGGCGAGGGAGGCGGCGGCCGGAGTTCGGGCGAGGTCGGGGTTGGCGTTAGGGGGCACGAGAGGGGAATCTAGTGTGTGTGTTAGGTTCCTGGTGAGGTGTGGAGCACGTTGCCGTGCTCGGTAGCTAGCTCCGGTGGCTCTGGCCTTGTCCGCGTCATCGCCGGCGGCGAGGAGCTCACGGCCCCGGTGGAAAGGGCGGCTAGCGTGCGGGAACGAGCGCGGGGAGGAGGGGAAATGGAAGAGGAGCTCACATAGACCCTGTAGAGGTGGACGGCGAGCTTGAGGGAGGCCGGACGGCGATGAATTTGACGACGGCGATCCTCGGTGGCCGAGGAGGGGAAAAAGCGTCGGGGTGGTGCTTCGGGGCTCTTCCGGTCACGTGGCTCGGTGAGGAGGTTGGCGACGAGGTGCAGGAGCTCGGGAGCACGTCGGGGAGGAGAGGGGGTGGCGGTGGCCGCGAGGGAGCTCGTCGGTGGCGGCGG
>NW_025300369.1:0-911 GCF_018294505.1 Triticum aestivum
ATTAGTAACTTGGCCATTACTGCACCCCCCCCCCGTGGATCGCCTTTTCAGTTTTAAAAAAAATAAAAGAAAATGATGGAAATGTCAAAAAAATAAAATAAAATAAGTTTTCCATGTGATATGTGGTCTAGTTGTTGGGAAAATTTACAAACATGAATTTTCGACTTTTTTGCAAAATCTCTCGAGAATTTGTAAAAGTGGGCGTAACTTTTGCATACGAACTCGGATGGAAAAGTTTTTTATATGAAAAATCATCTACTCGAAAAGTTACATCCAAATTTAACCGGGGGAACCCCGTTAAACATTTTTAAAATCCTCAAAAACCTAACAGAAAAAAAGATACGGGGCTTTTAAGATCTGGATAGGCAAAAAATTCAAAAAAAATTTAAACTTACTAATGGCGCACCTACCCATGGTGCGCCATTAGTATCTTCCCGCCTTCAAAATTCAAAATAATTCAAAAAATTAAAAAAAAAAGTTACTAATGGCGCACCTACCCATGGTGCGCCATTAGTATCTTCCCGCCTTCAAAATTCAAAATAATTCAAAAAATTAAAAAAAAAGTTACTAATGGCGCACCTACCCATGGTGCGCCATTAGTATCTTCCCGCCTTCAAAATTCAAAATAAATAAAAAAATAAAAAAAAAGTTACTAATGGCGCACCTGCCCGCGGTGCGCCATTAGTATGCCGTATATATGGCTGGGCGTGGTCCTCTCCTCCTTATCTCTTCATTTCACCTCTCCCACACTCCATCTCCTCCTCTCCTCCACTCCATCTTTCCTTCTCTCCTCCACCATACTACCCTCCTCCTCTCCGGCGACCTCCTCCTCCTCTCCGGCGACCTCCTCCTCCCTCCTCTTCGGTGAGCTCCTCCTCCCTCCTCTCCGGTGAGCACCTCCTCCCTCCTCT
>NW_025300370.1:0-911 GCF_018294505.1 Triticum aestivum
GACACGGGGTATATCGACAACGACATATCCGATAAAAAATAAGTAGACGAAGAAGAAATAAAAAGAGGAGAAGAAGATATTAATAGAGGAGAAGATTGAAGAAAAAAAGAAGAAATAAAAAGAGGAGAAGAAGAAAGGAATAGAGGAGAAGATTTTCTTCTCCTCTATTCCTTTCTTCTTCTCCTCTTCTTTTTCTTCTTTTTTCCTCTTCTTTTTTATTTCTCCTCTTCTTCCTCTCCTCTTCTTCTCCTTTCTTCCTCTTCTTATTTTCATTTTTCCTCTCCTTCTTTTTCTTCTTCTTCCTTTCCTAGCTAGATATATAAAACTTTTCTAAAAATGTAACTTTTGCATATATAAAACTTTTCCATGGATCATCATTTCTCATATATATCCATCTATAGCCACATACATATATAAATGGAAAAAATGCTATGAACAAAAATACATATATACTTGGTAAATATTCTATGAACATCATTTCTCATATATATCAATGTACATCCATGGATCATCATTGCTCATATATCCATAGTCATATATAAAAACTTTATGTATATGAACAAAAACTTTCTATGAACAAAAAAACATTTTTGACATATTTAGCACATTCTAAATTTTCTTAACTCTTTTACAACCACAAAAATTACTCCAACTTCATGACAGTACCCACACTCAGAGAACATATATAGATAAAACTTTTCTAAAAATCTAACTTTTGCATATATGTATTTTTAAAACATCATTACAATTAAAAAAATACATACATACATACAAAAAACATGTAAAAAATACATACATACATAAAAAATACATATATCTAAAAAATACATCGGGGCAGGAGCGGCGCGCGGCCACGACGTCGGGCGAGGGCGCGGGCGACGGCGACGACGGGCGCGGGCGACGGCGACGGG
>NW_025300371.1:0-911 GCF_018294505.1 Triticum aestivum
AGGTTGGGCTACCATCAAATCAAAATCAGAAACGGGGACATTCCTAAAACGGCCTTTGTTACTCGTTATGGCCAATACGAGTACACCGTCATGTCCTTCGGATTAACCAACGCTCCAGCCACCTTTTCTCGGTTAATGAACTCAATCTTCATGGAGTATTTGGATAAATTCGTCGTAGTTTATCTCGATGATATACTCATCTACTCCAAGAACGAGGAAGAACATGCCGAACATTTAAGGCTAGTGTTGAAGAAACTTCGAGAGCATCGCCTTTATGCCAAATTTTCTAAATGTGAATTCTGGTTGTCAGAAGTGACCTATCTGGGTCATGTAATATCTGGTAAAGGTATTGCTGTTAACCCTGAGCGAGTTCAAGCCGTCCTTAATTGGACTCCACCTGAATCGGTCAAGCAAGTTCGGAGCTTTCTGGGCTTAGCGAGCTATTGTCGTCGCTTTGTTGAGAACTTCTCCAAGGTTGCTAAACCTCTAACCGAACTCCTCAAGAAAGATAAGAAGTTCGAATGGACTCCACAGTGTGAGCACAGCTTTCAGGAACTGAAAAGACGCCTGACTTCTGCTCCCGTACTGGTACCGCCAGACTTCTCCAAGGACTTTGTTATCTACTGCGACGCCTCGCGACAAGGACTAGGTTGCATTCTCATGCAAGATCGACACGTAATTGCCTACGCTTCACGGCAATTACACCCACATGAGGAGAATTATCCTACTCATGATCTAGAGCTTGCAGCCGTAGTCTATGCACTTAAGACCTGGCGACATTACCTCCTCGGTAATCGTTGCGAAATATTCACTGATCACCAAAGTCTGAAGTACATTTTCACCCAACCGGATCTGAATCTCAGGCAAAGACGTTGGGTTGAGTTGATCACAGACTTCGACTTAGGAATAAC
>NW_025300372.1:0-910 GCF_018294505.1 Triticum aestivum
AAAAACAACAATTGTTGTTAAGTATTATGAATAACATAAGGGCCATACTTCCATCATCGATGGGACGTATGTTATGAATATTGAGGGTAATATGATACATCCATAACACTGACGCTAAATGTCGCAAGACTAAAAGAATACCACACAAGTGTGGCACTACATTTGGTCACATTGGAGAAACCCGCATGGAAAATTCCATTATGATGGATTTTGAAGTCTTTTTGATTTTGAATCATCTGACACTTGCAAATTTCCTCCGAAAAGTGAAGTGACTAAAATACCGTTCACAGGCCATAAGGAACGAACAACAAACTTATTAGTGATCATACATTTGATGTGTGTAGTCCGATAAGTGTTGTTAGTGGTGGATTTATTTATCTTCAGAAATGACTCAAGTAGATATATGGATATTTACTTGATGAGACGTAAGTCTGGATCTTTTGAAATCATTCGAAAGGATCTCAAAAATGAATTAGAAGTTATTGTAACAAGAAAATTATGTTTCTGCAATTTGATTGCACAAAGGAATATTTGAGTTACATGTTTAGCGAATGTCTGATGAGTTGTGAAAGGGGTTTCATAAACTTGCACCTCCCGGAACACCACTGCAAGTGGAAAGTCCGTGGAGATGTAATCAAACCATTTATGACATGGTAAGGTCAAAGATGACATAAATAAATTTGCCATTATCCCTTTTAAAGTGATGCTTTAGAGACTGCGGCTTTTACACTGAAAAGAGCTACATCGGGTCTGTTGAAATGAAGCCATGGTATGGTACGCCCAACCATGTTATATCTTTTCTTAACATTTGGAATATGGGGCTTGTGTAAAAGGTTACAAACCTATTCCAAATCAGACAAGTGCTACTTTGTAGGTTATACCAAAATGTTGGGTATTCCTCCCTCACTAT
>NW_025300373.1:0-910 GCF_018294505.1 Triticum aestivum
TGGGGTGCGTTTACGTGTCGGTGATCAATACTGGTAGTTTTGGCCGATTCTGACCCGTTTCTTGGATTATTACTCACTGTTTAGGGGTCCCGAAGCGATTTCCATAATTGTTGAACCCCAAGGTCCGCTTACGTGTCGGTCATCAACACTGGCAGTTTTGGCCGATTCTGGCCCGTTTTGTGGACTACTACTCACTATTTTGGGGTCCCGGAGTGATTTCCACGATTAACGAACCCTGGAGTGCGTTTACGTGTCGGTCATCAACAATCGCAATTTTGGCCGATTCTGACCCGTTTCTTGGATTATTACTCACTGTTTTCGGGTCCCAAAGCGATTTCCATAGTAGTATAACCCCAAGGTGCGCTTACATGTCGGTCATGAACATTGGCTGTTTTGGCCGATTCTGGCCCGTTTCATGGACTATTACTCAATGCTTTGGGGTCCAGGAGTGGTTTCCATGGTTACCGAACCCTCGAGTGTGTTTACGTGTCGGTCGTAAACACTCGCTCTTTTGGCCAATTCTGGCCTGTTTCATGGACTATTACTTACTATTTTGGGGTCCTAGAGTGACTTCCACAATTAACAAACCCTGGGGTGCGTTTATGTGTCGGTCATCAACACTCGCTGTTTTGGCCGATTCTCGCCCGTTTCTTGGATTATTACTCACCGTTTTGGGGTCGCGAAGCGATTTCCATAATTGTTGAACCCCAAGGTCTGCTTACGTGTCGATCATCAACACTGGCAGTTTTGGCCGATTCTGGCCCGTTTGATGGACTATTACTCACTGTTTTTGGGTCCCGGAGTGGTTTCCATGGTTAACAAACCATGCAGTGTGTTTACATGTCGGTCATCAACGCTCGCAATTTTGGCTTATTCTGACCTGTTTCTTCGAATATTACTCACTGTTTTG
>NW_025300374.1:0-910 GCF_018294505.1 Triticum aestivum
TATCACGATGTCCGGGGTCTTGTCGCGAATGATCCGCATCTCCATACTCAGCGAAAATAGCCGAACGAAGGTGTAGTGCAGCGGATGAAGGTTAAACATAGCAAAGATGTCATCAAACCGCAGGACGATCGTACCCCCGATGTCGCCATCCACAAAGCCCTTGCCCTCTGGCACCTTGGCCACGAAAACCGGGTATGCCACATCCTTCTCTCTGAGACGCCGCTTCTCCAAAGAAAGAACACTGTCGTGCAGACTCCGCATAGCACCGGTTGCAGCATTGAGCATATTTGGTGGTAGCATCGCCCTACCCGCCACATGCACCCTCCTCGAGATATCCTGCGGTGAAGGTGGCCCGTCCTGAGCACGGATCGTACTCGGTGCCGGCTGGCTCGCACCCTTCTTAGTCTTTCTTTTGCGTGCCTTCTTCTTCTCCTGTAATGGGACCGAGTTCTGCTCACAGACCGCCTTCTTGAGTGTGTTGGGGTTGATAATATTTCGCACCTCGCCTATCTGAGGCTCGGTGAAGTCGGCAACTGGAGGCGTCTCCTGAGAGCTGAACGCCAGACGGCGCCTGTTGCAACTTGGCTTCTCCGCGGTACGAGCTAGATCGCACACGTCTTTTGTTGGGTTTGGTTCTTGAGAAGGAGGCCCCATGAAGTCGCCATCGTACCCATGCTCGGCAAAGTACTGATCGACGTTGCCAAATGTATCATCGTCGTCGTCGTCGTCGTTCTGATCCTGTGCCATATGCATGTTTGGATCCAGTGGCATAGGGATGTCCGGCACCGTTACGGCGGTCTTGCCATGGGGCCGACTTGGCGCCGGCACGACTGGCGGTGTTGTCTTTGGGGTGGTGTCCCCCGCCCCCAAATGAATCTGGCTCTTCGGCCAAAGCAGGGGCCAGCTCAGG
>NW_025300375.1:0-910 GCF_018294505.1 Triticum aestivum
AGTGAGTAATATTCGAAGAAACAGGTCAGAATAAGCCAAAATTGCGAGCGTTGATGACCGACATGTAAACACACCGCATGGTTCGTTAACCATGGAAACCACTCCGGGACCCAAAAACAGTCAGTAATAGTCCATCAAACGGGCCAGAATCGGCCAAAACTGCCAGTGTTGATGATCGACACGTAAGCAGACCTTGGGGTTCAACAATTATGGAAATCGCTTCGCGACCCCAAAACGGTGAGTAATAATCCAAGAAACGGGCCAGAATCGGCCAAAACAGCGAGTGTTGATGACCGACACATAAAATAACCCCAGGGTTTGTTAATTGTGGAAGTCACTCTAGGACCCCAAAATAGTAAGTAATAGTCCATGAAACAGGCCAGAATTGGCCAAAAGAGCGAGCGTTTACGACCGACACGTAAACGCACTCGAGGGTTTGGTAACCATGGAAACCACTCGTGGACCCCAAAGCATTGAGTAATAGTCCATGAAACGGGCCAGAATCGGCCAAAACAGCCAATGTTCATGACCGACATGTAAGCGCACCTTGGGGTTATACTACTATGGAAATCGCTTTGGGACCCCAAAACAGTGAGTAATAATCCAAGAAACGGGTCAGAATCGGCAAAAATTGTGATTGTTGATGACCGACACGTAAACGCACTCCAGGGTTCGTTAATCGTGGAAATCACTCCGGGACCCCAAAATAGTGAGTAGTAGTCCACAAAACGGGCCAGAATCGGCCAAAACTGCCAGTGTTGATGACCGACACGTAAGCGGACCTTGGGGTTCAACAATTATGGAAATCGCTTCGGGACCCCAAAACAGTGAGTAATAATCCAAGAAACGGGTCAGAATCGGCCAAAACTACCAGTATTGATCACCGACACGTAAACGCACCCCAGGGTTC
>NW_025300376.1:0-910 GCF_018294505.1 Triticum aestivum
TGATCACCCGACTCATATTGCCACCCCTGGGAGGCAAGCTTTGGTGGTCGATCCAGTTGTCGAAGGCACTCGACTGACAAAGGTGCTGATGGATGGTGGAAGTGGGCTGAATCTGTTATATGCAGACACGTTGAAAGGTATGGGCATTCCGATGTCCCGACTGAGCACTAGTAACATGAGCTTCCATGGAGTTATACCAGGGAAGAAGGCCGAGTCACTCGGCCAGATAGCTTTGGACGTAGTGTTTGGCGATTCAAAGCATTTTCGCAAAGAAAAGTTGACGTTTGAGGTCGTGGATTTTCAAAGTGCATATCATGCCATTTTGGGGAGACCAGCCTATGCACGGTTCATGGCTCGACCATGTTACGTGTACCTCAAATTGAAGATGCCCGGTCCCAAAGGTGTGATCACTGTCACCGGTGAAAGGAAAAAGGCAAAGGAGTGCTTTCAGAAGGGCTCCAAAATTGCCGATTCCCAAGTGACAGCGGTCGAGTTCGAAGAATACAAGCAAAACGCAGATCCGAGTGACTTGCTGCGATCCAAGAAGCCCGCCACAGAATCTGCATTCCAGTCGTCCGGTGGGACGAAGCCTGTTCACATTCACCCGACCGACCCCGAAGCAGCTCCGACCCGCATCTCCACAACACTCGACCCAAAATAGGAAGAAGCGCTCATCCAGTTCCTCCGTGAGAACTGGGACATTTTTGCATGGAAGCCCGCTGACATGCCAGGTGTTCCCAGGGGACTGGCTGAGCATCGCCTAAGAGTCGACTCGTCTGCAGAGCCAGTCAAAGAACATCTTCGGCGGTCCGCCGTCCAGAAGAGAAAGGCCATCGGTGAAGAAGTGGCTCGACTGTTGGCGGCAGGATTTATCCGAGAGATATTCCACTCCGAGTGGCTCGCTAATGTC
>NW_025300377.1:0-910 GCF_018294505.1 Triticum aestivum
GTTATGGTGCATCTGCTGGTCCATATAGTGGAGGATATCATCCAACTCGGGCCGACGTTCCTGCACAACATGATGCCGTTCGAAAGGATGAATGGTGTCATCAAAGGATACGTTCGCAACATGTCACGTCCAGAAGGAAGCATAGCCAGGGGCTTTCTGACCGAAGAGTGCATCTCCTACTGCACGAATTATCTAGGCATCGAGAACCCCGTTGGTCTGCCCGTCAACAGGCACCTCGGCAGGCTCGCTGGATGGGGTCACCGTGAGGGTCGCCGCGAAATGCATGTCGACTTCGAGGGTCGACTCGCCGACTTTGAAAGAGCAAACCTAGTCGCGCTACAACACATAGACGTGGTCGATCCTTGGTTGGTAGAGCACAAAACCTTTATTAAAAAGACGTACAATGACCAAGGCCAACAGAGGACGGACGGAGATACACTCAAAGAGCACAACTCATGTTTCACGCGTTGGTTCAAGCATAAGCTTCTGTCGTACCCTTTACATGAGGATTCTTCCGCGGAAGAACAACTCATATTCGCCTTGTCACAGGGCGCCGAGCACAACCTGATGACCTATGAGGCGTACGATATCAACGGCTACACATTCTACACCGAGGCCAAGGACATGAAGAGCGATGGTTATTAGAACTCTGGGGTAACGATGGAATCCTACACCGGTAACGACAAGGACAGATACTACGGAAGGATCGAGGAGATCTGGGAGCTGAGCTACGCTGGAGAGAAGGTCCCGATGTTCCGTGTCAGATGGGCCAAGAACGTCATAAAAGAAGACCGGTATTTCACCACCATGGTTATACCCGAAGCCAAATCCAAGACCGCGGGCGCAAATGTCACCGCGAAAAATGAGCCATGGGTACTGGCTTCCCAAGTGGACCAATGCTTCTTCATTA
>NW_025300378.1:0-910 GCF_018294505.1 Triticum aestivum
TTGTGACCTGTTTCATGGACTATTACTCACCGTTTTGGGGCCCGTAGCAATTTCCATAGATGTTGAACCCCAAGGTGCACTTACGTGTCGGTCATCAACACTCGCATTTTTGTCGATTGTGACCCGTTTCGTGGACTATTACTCACCGTTTTGGGGTCCCGTAGTGATTTCCATAGTTATTGAACCCCAAGGTGCACTTACGTGTCGGTCATCAACACTCGCAGTTTTGGCCGATTCTGGCCCATTTCGTGGACTATTACTCACTGTTTTGGGATCCCGGAGTGATTTCAGCGATTGACGAACCCCGGGGTGCGTCTGCTTGTCGGTCATCAACACTCGCGGTTTTTAGCGATTCTGACCAGTTTCGTGGACTATTAATTATTGTTTGGGGTCCCAGAGCGATTTCCATGGTTGTCGAATCCCAAGGAGTGCTTACGTGTTGGTTGTCAAGACTCGTAGTTCGGGCTGATTCTGACCCGTTTCTTGGACTATTACTCGGTTTTGGGGTCTCGAAGTGATTTCCACGATTGACGAACCCCAGGGTGTGTCTACGTGTGGGTCATCACCACTCACGGTATTTTTTGATTGTGACCCATTCGTGGACTATTACTCCCCGTTTTGGGGTCCCATAGCGATTTCCATAGTTGTTGAACCCCAAGGTGCACTTACGTGTCAGTCATCAACACTCACGTGTTTGGTCGATTGTGACCCATTTCATGGACTATTACTCACCGTTTGAGGGTCCCGTAGTGATTTCCATAGTTATTGAACCCCAAGGTGCACTTACGTCTTGGTCATCAACACTCACAGTTTTGGCTGATTCTGGCCCATTTCATGGACTATTACTCATTGTTTTGGGGTCACGGAGTGATTTCAGCGATTGACGAACCTCGGGGTGCGTCTACGTGTC
>NW_025300379.1:0-910 GCF_018294505.1 Triticum aestivum
TCCCGCCCCGCTCCGGCCGGCCGGCCTAGCCACTGGCGGACCACCCATGTTGCTGCGCCGGGTCATGGGTTCCGCCCGCTAACGGGCGCCCCGCAGCCCCGCAGCCCCCGCGCGCCCATGCGCCCGCTAACCCGCATCAGCCCCTCTGGGCCAATGACAAACGGGGCCCGCGCCCCAGAACAAAAAAAAAGGATAATAATAAATATAATTAAATACTAAATAATCAATTAATTAAGTAAATAACTAACTTAATTAATTCTGTTAAACTAATTAATTAAATTAGTTAACCTAATTAAATGTAGTTAATAAACCTAATCATTTTAGTTAGACTAACTAACCTGATTAGTTAGTCTTTGACTATGTCAACCGGGACCCGTTGGTCAGGTTGACCAGTCAACCATTGTTGACTGCTGATGTCAGCATGACATCATGCTGACGTCGTAAATCTATTTTCGAATTAAATTAAATAATTAATTAAATTCCAGAAATTAATAAAATCTTTAAAAAATCATATCTTTTAATCAGTAACTCGGATTAAAATATTTTCAACATGAAAGTTGCTCAGAACGACGAGACGAATCCGGATACGCGGTCCGTTCGTCCGCCACACACCCCTAACCTATCGAACCCGCAACTTACCCCTCCGGCTCCTCTGCCCGAAAACACGAAACACCGGGAATACTTTTCCGGATGTTTTCCCCCCTTCACCGGTATCACCTACTACCGCGTTAGGGCACACCGAACATCGCGTATTGCCTTGTTATATTTTGTGATGCTTTGTTTGCTCTGTATTCATTATTTCTTCCCCCTCTTCTCTTCGGTAGACTACGAGACCGACGCTGCTGTTGACCAGTTCGACTACGGAGTTGACGACTCCTCTCCTTGTCTGAGCAACCAGGCAAGCCCCCCC
>NW_025300380.1:0-910 GCF_018294505.1 Triticum aestivum
ATCCTGGATTAGAAAGGCCCACATGGAGACTTTCGGCAGTTGGTTGCGAAAACATTTAATGAATGACAATGATGTTGGAGATCAGCTGTACATGTTGGCCAAGAAACCATCTTCGACTATAACGACTTTCCAAGGGTACGAGATAAATGGGAATACATTTTACACCATCGCCCAAGATAAAAAGAGCACCAACCAAAACAGTGGTGTCCGCTTTGATGCAGCAACCGAGAATGGGCAAAACGTCACATATTATGGTTACATAGAGGAGATATGGGAACTTGACTATGGACCCTCCTTTAAGGTCCCTTTGTTCCGGTGCAAATGGTTCAAGCTAACAGGAGGTGGGGTAAAGGTGGACGAGCAATACGGAATGACAATGGTGGATTTCAACATTCTTGGTTACCTTGACGAACCATTCGTCCTTGCCAAAGATGTCGCTCAGGTTTTTTACTTGAAGGACATGAGTAGCAAACCGAGGAAATAGAAAGATAAGAAAACGATCAGTACATCATGCGATGATCCAAAGCGGCACATTGTTCTTTCAGGGAAAAGAAACATCGTGGGAGTGGAGGACAAGACAGACATGTCAGAAGATTATAATATGTTTGGTGAAATTCCGCCCTTCAAAGTGAACACTGACCCAAGCATTAAGTTAAATGATGAGGATGCTCCGTGGATACGGCACAATCATAAGCAAGCAGGGACACAAGGGAAGAATTGATGTGTAATAATTTATTGTACCAAACTTTGTATTTGGTCGATGAACTGAATGATGTATCAAACCTTTTGTCAAACCTTCAAGGAATTTTAAAATGAATTAGTTTTATTTTTCCGATTTTTTTGATATATATAATTGTATTTTTAAGATTTTAAAATGAATTAGTTTTATTTTTCTGATTTTTTTGATATA
>NW_025300381.1:0-910 GCF_018294505.1 Triticum aestivum
GGAAGTTGGCATGATATCATAATTTCATCCACATAGCATGTGCAAGAAAGTTGAGAGGGTTACGGCAAAAACTGGATGCACTTCGTGTACAAAACGGACAATCTCTTTCAAAGTATCAGGATTTCATCCGGAAACTCGTCTGTTACAAAGGGATTTCATTGTTTAAAACTTATTTGAACTCCTGACTTTTTGTGTGTTCAAAATGCACCATTCAAAGCCACATCATCATTTTTCAATCCTTTCTGACTTCATTTGTTATTTTTCATGCATTTACTAATTATTTTGAGCTATAAGACCCTAGAAAAGCATTTCAAATGAACTCTGAAAAGGTTGAAAGTTGGCATGATATCATCATTTCATCCACATAGAATGTGCAAGAAAGTTGAGAGGGTTACGGCAAAAACTGGATGCACTTCGTGTACAAAACGGACAATCTCTTTCAAAGTATCAGGATTTCATCCGGAAACTCGTCTGTTACAAAGGGATTTCATTTTTTGAAACTTATTTGAACTCCTGACTTCTTGTGTGTTCAAAATGCACCATTCAAAGCCACATCATCATTTTTCAATCCTTTCTGACTTCGTTTGTTATTTTTCATGCATTTACTAATTATTTTGAGCTATAAGACCCTAAAATTGAAAAGCATTTCAAATGAACTCTGAAAAGGTTGACAGTTGGCATGATATCATCATTTCATCCACACAGCATGTGCAAGTAAGTTGAGAGGGTTACGGTAAAAACTGGATGCACTTCGTGTACAAAACGGACAATCTCTTTCAAAGTATCAGGATTTCATCCGGAAACTCGTCTGTTACAAAGGGATTTCATTTTTGAAAACTTATTTGAACTCCTGACTTTTGTGTGTTCAAAATGCACCATTCAAAGCCACATCATCATTTTTCAATCCTTT
>NW_025300382.1:0-910 GCF_018294505.1 Triticum aestivum
GAAAGAGATTGTCCGTTTTGTACACGAAGTGCATCCAGTTTTTGCCGTAACCCTCTCAACTTTCTTGCACATGCCATGTGGATGAAATGATGATACCATGCCAACTTTCAACCTTTTCAGAGTTCATTTGAAATGCTTTCCAATTTTAGGGTGTTATAGCTCAAAATAATTAGGAAATGCATGAAAAATAACAAATGAAGTCAGAAAGGATTGAAAAATGATGATGTGGCTTTGAATGGTGCATTTTGAACACACAAAAAGTCAGGAGTTCAAATAAGTTTCAAAAAATGAAATCCCTTTGTAACAGACGAGTTTCCGTAAGAAATCCTGATACTTTGAAAGAGTTTGTCCGTTTTGTGCACGAAGTGCATCCAGTTTTTGTCGTAACCCTCTCAACTTTCTTGCACATGCTATGTGGATGAAATGATGATACCAAGCCAACTTTCAACCTTTTCAGAGTTCATTTGAAATTCTTTTCAATTTTAGGGTCTTATAGATCAAAATAATTAGTAAATGCATGAAAAATAACAAATGAAGTCAGAAAGGATTGAAAAATGATGATGTGGCTTTGAATGGTGCATTTTGAACACACAAGAAGTCAGGAGTTCAAATATGTTTAAAAAAATGAAATCCCTTTGTAACAGACGAGTTTCCGTATGAAATCCTGATACTTTGAAAGAGATTGTCCGTTTTGTACACGAAGTGCATCCAGTTTTTGTCGTAACCCTCTCAACTTTCTTGCACATGCTATGTGGATGAAAGGATGATACCATGCCAACTTTCATCCTTTTCAGAGTTCTTTTGAAATGCTTTTCAATTTTAGGGTCTTATAGCTCAAAATAATTAGTAAATGCATGAAAAATAACAAATGAAGTCAGAAAGGATTGAAAAACGATGATGTGGCTTTGAA
>NW_025300383.1:0-910 GCF_018294505.1 Triticum aestivum
TGCCACAACCTCCCCGCGCTCCGGCTGTGGCCACGGCCACCGACGCCAGGCCACGCGCCCGCCCCTTCGCCCGTTGCCCCGCGGCGCCCTATCGGGCTGGCGCTCGTCGCCCGTACCGCCCGGCGCCCAGCGCCCGTTAGGCCATTCGGGCCACTGCCAAACGGGGCCCCAGCCCCAGAACGATTAAAAAAAAAGAATTAATATATATATATATAATAAATAAATTAATAATAAAATTAATTAATTAATTAATTTAATTAATTAACTAATTAATTAACTTATCTAATCTTGTTTAGTTTAACTAATTAAGATTAATTAACCTAATAAATAGTTACCCTAATTGTTAATTAGCTAAACAATCCCTAACAGGTGGGACCCACCTGTCAGGTTGACCAAGTCAACTGTTGACGTCATGCTGACATCATGATGACGTCAGCAGACACTATTCTGAATAATGTTGATTAAATTAATTAAATAAATCCTAAAAATGATTTAAAGCTTTTAAAATTAATATAAGGTAAACCGTAGCTCGGATCGAAAAACTTTGTACATGAAAGTTGCTCAGAACGACGAGACGATTCCGGATACGCAGTCCGTTCGTCCGCCACACACCCCTAACCTATCGAACTCGCAACTTTCCCCCTCCGGCTCCTCTGCCCGGAAACACGAAACACCGGGGATATTTTCCCGGATGTTTCCCCCCTTAACCGGTACCACCTCATACCACGTTAGGGCACACCTAGCACCGCTCATTGTCACGTCACGCATCGTCGTGTTTATGTTTGCATTGTATTCATTGTTTCTTCCCCCTCTTATCTCCGGTAGACTACGAGGCCGACGCTGATGCCACCGAGTACGACTACGTCACCGACGACCCCTCCTTGTCTGAGCAACCAGGCAAGCCCCCCCC
>NW_025300384.1:0-910 GCF_018294505.1 Triticum aestivum
GAGCGCGATAAAATCATGAGTTTTTTTGCAAGACGTGGGCACATGTGCTATAGGAACGATGGTATTTTTTCATAATTTTTGGTGATGGAGAAGTATTCGAAAAATTCCCTCTACGCGGATTGCCCTTCGCGCGTCTACGGCTGTGGTCGCCGGCCTCCGGGGGCTAGCATGCCGCCAAATCTTGCGTAGGCGGCCTCTCACAAGTCTGGAAGTGTTGTGGCGGTTACAAACGCCCGGCACGCGTGTCCGGGGTGTGCCCCTCCTCACGGACGGCGCCGCCGCCGGCACCTGGAGGGGGGAAACGGACATGTCGGGTCTACACAGAGGGGATCTTGCTGTGGGTCTGGCCCGGATGTTGCTCCAAAGTGTTCCTATGGGAGGACCTAACACAACCGGGTGGGGAGGTCCACTGGTCAAAGCCCGTCCGTGCAAAGTCAAAGGGCTAGATCCCGTGGTCAAACGCTACAGCGTTAGGCGGGACGGGGGCACTGGGGGGGGGGGGGGTAGCAATGCCACCGGAGCGTCGCACCGGGCCCTCATACATGCGTGGTGGTGTGGTGGCATGTCCGAAGAGGCGGGACACGTCTCCGAGGCATGGCCCCCCTCACGGACGGCGATGACATGGTAGTAGACGTTCTGCGGTAACGATGCGGCGTCAATATTACTAAATACTCGGAGCGCGATAAAATCATGAGTTTTTTTGCACGACGTGGGCACATGTGCTATAGGAACGATGGTATTTTTTCATAATTTTTGGTGATGGAGAAGTATCCGAAAAATTCCCTCTACGCGGATTGCCCTTCGCGCGTCTACGGCTGTGCCGGCGGCCTCCGGGGGCTAGCATGCCGCCAAATCTTGCGTAGGCGGCCTCTCACAAGTCTGGAAGTCTTGTGGCGGTTGCAAACGCCCG
>NW_025300385.1:0-910 GCF_018294505.1 Triticum aestivum
AAGGTTTAAAACTAATCCCGAAGGGAGATGCAGAGGTAGCGTGCCGACGGCGATCACATTGACCTTGGAACCATTCCCGACGCGCATCGTCACCTCGTCCTTTGCCAGTTTCCGCTTATTCCGCAGCCCCTGCTTTGAGTTACAAATGTGAGCAACTGCACCGGTATCAAATACCCAGGAGCTACTACGGGCACTAGTAAGGTACACATCAATTACATGTATATCACATATACCTTTTGTTTTGCCGGCCTTCTTATCCGCTAAGTACTTAGGGCAGTTCCGCTTCCAGTGACCGCTTCCCTTGCAATAAAAGCACTCAGTCTCGGGCTTGGGTCCATTCTTTGGCTTCTTCCCAGCAGCTTGCTTGCCGGGCGCGGCAACCTCCTTGCCGTCCTTCTTGAAGTTCTTTTTACCCTTGCCTTTCTTGAACTTAGTGGTTTTATTGACCATCAACGCGATGTTCCTTTCTGACTTCTACCTCTGCTGATTTCAGCATAGCAAATACTTCAGGAATGGTCTTTTCCATCCCCTGCATATTGAAGTTCATCACAAAGCTCTTGTAGCTTGGTGGAAGCGACTGGAGGATTCTGTCAATGACCGCATCATTCGGGAGATTAACTCCCAGCTGAGTCAAGCGGTTATGCAACCCAGACATAGTGAGTATGTGCTCACTGACAGAACTGTTTTCCTCCATCTTACAGCTAAAGAATTTGTCGGAGACTTCATATCTCTCGACCCGGGCATGAGCTTGGAAAACCATTTTCAGCTCTTCGAACATCTCATATGCTCCATGTCTCTCAAAACGCTTTTGGAGCCCCGGCTCTAGGCTGTAAAGCATGCCGCACTGAACGAGGGAGTAGTCATCGAAACGTGCCTGCCAAGCGTTCATAACATCTTGTTCTGCAGGGAG
>NW_025300386.1:0-910 GCF_018294505.1 Triticum aestivum
GCAACCCTCTCACTCGGGGGCTTAGCTGCAGTCCAAGCACTCGCCTAAGTTATAAAAATCCTACCGAGTGAAGAGCAACCCTCTCACTCGGGGGCTTAGCTGCAGTCCAAGCACTCGCCTAAGTTGTAAAAATCCTACCGAGTGAAGAGCGACCCCCTCACTCGGAGGCTTAGCTGCAGCCCTGTGCTCGCCTAAGTTATAAAAATCCTACCGAGTGAAGAGCGACCCCCTCACTCGGAGGCTTAGCTGCAGCCCTGTGCTCGCCTAAGTTATAAAAATCCTACCGAGTGGTAAGCCCGACTTCCACTCGGAGGCTTAGCTGCGGCCCAGTGCTCGCCTAAGTGGACCGCAGGATAAGTCGATTGCAATAAAGGCGCCTTGCTTTGAACCTGCAAAAGACATCTCGAGCCGAAGACAATCATATTCAAGCACCAAATTCAAGTTTGAATCGACATCTAAAGGAACCGAAAGTGCTCAGGCTTCAAGCCCGTTAAGGTTTGTCGGTTACAATCCCACTCGGCATACCGAGGCAAATTTAAAGTATCGAGCCAGAAGAAGTTTTTTACCCCTCCTGTGGAGGGCTGGAAGGTGCAACGAATTCATCAAGGTCAATTCCGTCGGCGATCCGAGTGGCAGCTGCAAGGAAAGTTTCCATAAAGGACCTGAAGTCGTGCTTCTTGGTATTGGCCACCCGAAGGGCCGCCAGCTTCTCTTCTCGCGCGTCTTTGCAGTGGACTCGGGCCAGACACAGAGCGACATCTGCACCACACCGAGCCGAGGACTTCTTCCACTCCTGCACTCGACCAGGGATTGTGTTCAAGCGGGCCATCAGCGACTCAAGGTCATTCTGAAGTGTCTCCTCAGGCCAGAGCGTCGAGTCGATGCGAGATGTGGCGGCCTTCAGCCTTGC
>NW_025300387.1:0-910 GCF_018294505.1 Triticum aestivum
AGAGAAGTCGCCATCGTCTGCCAAGACCGCAGCTAGGTGCGATTTTCACCGGAAGTCGCGTCGTCTCGATCTCGCGGCTAGCTGGAACCGCGCGGAGCCTCTCCATGAAGATGCATGCCGCCGCCGGTACTCCAGTAGAGATCCTCCATGCACTCACCGGACCCCACATCGCGTCGCCATCCATCTACGTGAGAAACCGACGACGGATCTGGGCGGGATCCAGATCCGCGACCACCACCATGCCCACCATTGTCATAGAACTGCCGTTCCCGGCGGCCATGGGGGCTAGCACCGACGCCGCATGACCAGGGAAGCTGCCCCGACCACCGTGCGCGCGACCATCGGGAGAACACCAGGCGCAGCTACTACGTCCACCTTGGCCCCCACACGTAGGCGCCGCGTGAGATCTAGCAGCAACACCAACCCGACGCCACTCAAGATTGGATCTAGCCGGATCCATCCCATCCTCACAGTGCCGAGCATGAGCCGTTGCAGATCCGTGACCTACCATCGGAGCCATATCTGGACAGAAGGACCTCCCCGCCGACCCCGTCCTTGGCAGCCACGCGGCTTTGCCCGCATCAGGCTTGGGAGGCGACGAGAGGAACGAGAGGATCTGAGGTGTGGGCTTGGGGATGGGGGATGAAGGATCTGGAGATGGGATCTAAGGGCAGCCTCGGGAGGCGATGAGATGGGATCAGCTGGCTATACTATTAACCATGCTCGCACACGCAACGGTTATGGGCATAGTTGCATTGGTGCTTTGTAGTATGTACCGAAAATGATGCATATACCTTACCGGAACAATCATACAGACGTATCATGTTCTCTGCTAATTAACCCTTCCCCCCTAAGGCTTTCTTCGGTTACACCCTGCCCTAAGAGGATTGGAGGGGATTTGGGAGGGGGG
>NW_025300388.1:0-910 GCF_018294505.1 Triticum aestivum
CTTCTCCATCACAAAAAATTATGAAAAATTACCATCAGTCCTATAGCACATGTGCCCACGTTGTGTAAAAAACTCATGATTTTATCGCGCTCCAAGTATTTAATAATATTCACGCTGCATCGTTACCGCAGAACGTCTACTACCGTTTCATTGCCGTCCGTGAGGGGGGCCACAACCCGGAGACGCGTGCCGCCTCTTCGGACATGCCACAACACCACCCCGCATGTATGAGGGCCCGGTACGACGCTCCGGTGGCATTGCTACCCCCCAGGGCCCCCGTCCCGGCTAACCCTGTAGCGTTTGACCACGGGATCTAGCCCTTTGACTTTGCACGGACGGGCTTTGACCAGTGGACCTCTCCACCCGGTTGTGTTAGGTCAGCCCAGAGGAACACTTTGGAGCAACATCCGGGCCAAACCCACAGCTACATCCACTCCGTGTAGACCCGACGCGTTCGTTTCCCCCCTCTAGGTGCCGGCGGCGGCGGCGTCCGTGAGTGGGGGGGCACACCCCGGAGACGCGTGCTGGGCGTTTGCAACCGCCTCAACACTTCCAGATTTGTGAGAGGCCGCCTACGCAAGATTTGACGGTATGCTAGCCCCCGGAGGCCGCCGGCCACAGTTATAGACGTGCGAAGAGCAATCCGCGTAGAGGGAAGTGTTCAGATACTTCTCCATCACAAAAAATTATGAAAAATTACCATCAGTCCTATAGCACATGTGCCCACGTTGTGTAAAAAACTCATGATTTTATCGCGCTCCAAGTATTTAATAATATTCACGCTGCATCGTTACCGCAGAACGTCTACTACCGTTTCATTGCCGTCCGTGAGGGGGGCCACAACCCGGAGACGCGTGCCGCCTCTTCGGACATGCCACAACACCACCCCGCATGTATGAGGGCCCGGTAC
>NW_025300389.1:0-910 GCF_018294505.1 Triticum aestivum
GTAACTCCAAATGAAATAATTTATATATGAAAAATGATCAGAAAAATTCAATCTATCCATCTGTACCATTTGCATGCATGTTAGAACAACTTATGGCTGCTTTTTAGTACAAATCATATAAATGGCATTTAAACCTTCACATATGGAGTTTGGATTTGAATTTTGGATTCAAACCAACTTCATTTAACTTGTTGCTAGTTGCATTAGCTCAAACCACAGCATATTGCCATGTCATGATCATGCATCATATTGTGCATTGCATTGATTGTGTTCTTCCTGGTTTGCCGGTATTTGTCCCCTCTCGGTAGACGATGTTCCGACGTTGTGATCGTTGACACTGATGAAGACTCAATGCTATCTTCAGAAGTGCCAGGCAAGCAAAACCCCCTTGTTCATTTCGATAAAATCCCACTCTCTCGCTCCTGCTCTCTTTTACTGCATTAGGACAACAACGATTCATCTGTTACTTGCTGCGGTAGCTGAACCCCTTTATCCTTTACATGACCTGTCATTGCCACAGTAAATAGATGAAACCCACTAGCATGAGTAGGAGTTGTTTGAGCCCTGATGTGCCTACTCATTCATGCTTGTTTGTCATGCCTGCTATTGCTTAGAGTTGTGTCAGGTCTGATTCATCGGGGATGAATTGGAATGTTGTGAAACGTGTCCTACTGTTGAGAGCTAAGTGTGTGAACACGATTTGGTAAAGGTAGCGGTGAGAGGCCATGTAGGAGTACATGGTGGGTTGTCTCATTGCAGCCGTCCTCAGGAACTGAGTTCTGTGTTTGTGATCCATGACCAGCTACTACCACGCATTGGAATGCTTAAGTGCCCCTCTCGACTTATTAATCAACTTGATCTCTGTCCAGGAGTTGCAACTAGTTTCTGGTGTTTGTAGGTAGTGTTAGTA
>NW_025300390.1:0-910 GCF_018294505.1 Triticum aestivum
AAAAATAAATGACAGGAGATATATGATAGCTCTACAACATTGCATGGCAAACTAAATTAGATTCTACTCCGTATGATTTTGTAATATATGAGCACAGGAAATGCAGGTACTCCTCCAGCACACCACCACATGTGGTCATATCAAGATAACAGTCGACTGAAAATAAATAGGTCACTCCATTTTTAATGAACCGTCTGATCTATAAGGAACGGGCAGATGGCCTTCGTCTAACTCCCTCCAGTCACTATTGACGATCTTTCTCGAACCGCCAGCGACCACCGGCCCAGCCCCCTACCTCCGCCGCTCCTCCCTCCCCTCGACCTCACACCATCGCCGTGCTTGGCAGCGCCCCCAGACCATCCCTTTAATCCTGGCCGACCTCCAGATCGGGCGCCAGTAGCTCTAGGCCCCACATGCCCCTAAGATAAACATTGAGGCGCTGCTTCCCCGGCGTAATAGGCGGACTAGCGTCTATTACGCTGGGGAATGCTTCCATTAATTGGGAATCAACTAACCAGGAATTGGAATTCGGGCCGACGGACCTCTAGCTAAGGTAAAATAGTATATGAGGAGAAACCTTGTGCATCGCGAGTTACTAGGAACATCTAGTATCAAGAAGAAGCGGTCAACTACTGTCTTCTGTGGGATGAATACCATGCAAGCAGACACGTAAGATTTGCACGGATAAGGGAAGAGGAGTAGCCTTATCGGTTGCGAGTGTGGTCTCCTCCATATGTCGCGGCGATTTTCTTTTTTCTCCTGGGGGAACCGATGTTTGGAGAACCGTGGATCCTTGGACAAACCCATGGCCAAATTGTTGACTGTGTTGCCATGGCCGTATATCAGCGGAGGGGAAGCAGATCCGAGGCAGCGAAGGACGGCGTAGCAGGAACAGCTCCGGTGCGGTGGA
>NW_025300391.1:0-910 GCF_018294505.1 Triticum aestivum
GAAATGCAATTATAATGTATCTAATGTCCTATTTAAATGATTTCTCAGTTTCAAAGGAGGAGAAAATTCAAAGTAATAAATCAAAAGGTTATGACAAACTGCTAAAAATTATGTGACTCCTACATATATAAGTTGTTGTAGGATTTTCAAATGGCGGCAAAGACAACTTCGAAACAAGAAACGAACAAAGGCTTCTAACACTTGTTGATAATGCAATTTAAACAAGTTTTCAGTTTCGCAAAAATAAAAAATCTACAATGATGGATCAAAACGGTTAAAAATGTATCAAACTATCAGATTTCTATAGGTAATTTGCTACCTGAGGTGCATATAGATGCATGGACTAACCTCGAAGCTTGAAATGGTGGAAACGATTTTGGAATCTGTCAATGACGCTTAATTAATATGTTTTCAGCTTTAAACAAAGTGAAAATCTATAGTGAAGGATCAAAAGGTAACAAAATTGGTGACGAAATTATATGATTACTAGTTATAAGTTGTTATACGAGATCCATATGGTCGAACATACTACTTCCGAAGCTTCAAAGGAAGAAATGCTGGTGGAATGTCTCAATGATGCTATTTAAGTACGTTTTTTGTTTAGCCAATAAAAAATCATCGGCAACAGATCAAAAGTTTATGTAAAGGTGCTAAACATGAATAATTGATGTGGATAAGCTGTTCTATGACTTCCACATGGCCGTCGAGACGACTCTCGAAGAATGAAATGATGGAAATGCAATTATAATGTGTCTAATGTCCTATTCAAATGATTTCTGAGTTTCAAAGGAGGAGAAAATTCAAAGTAATAAATCAAAAGGTTATGACAAACTGTTAAAAATTATGTGACTCCTACATATATAAGTTGTTGTAGGATTTTCAAATGGCGGCAAAGACAACTTCGAAACAA
>NW_025300392.1:0-910 GCF_018294505.1 Triticum aestivum
TGACAACCACATCCGTTGTTGTGAGGACTACATCACCTCCGCCATGTGACACATCATCACCGAGAGTGCCTACATCATTTGAGTTGATCATAAGAGGTAATGACAAAGGTACTAATCTTCCACCTCCACATGAGAATGAGGAATGTCTTGTCAATTTAAGTGCACCATGCGGTGAGCTACCCACTACTTTGATCACACCAGCTACTTTAGAGGACTACTCTGACAACCACACTCGTTGTAGCGAGGACTACATCATCTCCACCATGTGACACATCACCACCGAGAGTGCCTAGTGAAGGAAATATGCCCTAGAGGCAATAATAAAGTTGTTATTTATATTTCCTTATATCATGATAAATGTTTATTATTCATGCTAGAATTGTATTAACCGGAAACTTAGTACATGTGTGAATACATAGACAAACAGAGTGTCACTAGTATGCCTCTACTTGACTAGCTCGTTGATCAAAAGATGGTTAAGTTTCCTAGCCATAGACATGAGTTGTCATTTGATTAACGGGATCACATCATTAGAGAATGATGTGATTGACAAGACCCATTCGTTAGCTTAGCACGATGATCATTTAGTTTGTTGCTATTGCTTTCTTCATGACTTATACATGTTCCTATGACTATGAGATTATGCAACTCCCGACTACCGGAGGAACACTTAGTGTGCTATCAAACGTCACAACGTAACTGGGTGATTATAAAGATGCTCTACAGGTGTCTCCGATGGTGTTTGTTGAGTTGGCATAGATCGAGATTAGGATTTGTCACTCCGATTGTCGGAGAGGTATCTCTGGGCCCTCTCGGTAATGCATATCACTATAAGCCTTGCAAGCAATGTGACTAATGAGTTAGTTGCGGGATGATGCATTACGGAATGAGTAAAGAGACTTGCCGGTAA
>NW_025300393.1:0-910 GCF_018294505.1 Triticum aestivum
GCACCAACTAGGACTAAAGGTGGGGCATTGGTACAGGTTCGTGGCACCAACCGGTACCAATGCCCCCCTTTAGTCCTGGTTGGTGCCACCAACCGGGACCAAAGGCCCCTGTGCTGTACGCGTCGCGGCCAAAGTTTAGTCCCACCTCACTAGTTGAGACGGCTCGAGAGTGGTTTATAAGCGCTGCCTCGCGGCCAAAGTTTAATTCTTTTTTGCTTTTAGTTTTAGAAAAATTATAAACTTTCTGTTAGTGCCATTAGTTTTCAAATTTGAAAACACTTTTTTTGTTTTTTTGTTTTCTTTGTTGCTTTATTTATTTTGTTTTGTTTCTACTTACAATAAAATACTTATTGTTGCTATTTTTATTTTGTTTCAGTTTTTTTGTTTTGTTTTCTGCATTTTTTTTGTTTTTTGCTTTATTTTTTAATTCTTTTTCTTTTAGGTCAGCAAAATTATAAACTTTCTGTTAGTGCCATTAGTTTTAGAAAAATTATAAACTTTCTGTTGAGAGTGTTCTTGGCTCATCGTATGATGTATCCGCTTCCTTATCTTTTCTTTTTCTCGGTCTGGTAGACATGTCCTTCACATAGATAACCTGTGCCACATCATTGGCTCGGACGAATGGTTCATCAGTGAACCCAAGATTTTTCAGATCCACTGTTGTCATTCCGTACTGTGGGTCTACCTGTACCCCACCTCCTGACAGATTGACCCATTTGCACTTAAACAAGGGACCTTAAAATCATGTCCGTAGTCAAGTTCCCATATGTCCACTATATAACCATAATATGTGTCCTTTCCCCTCTCGGTTGTTGCATCAAAGCGGACACCGCTTTTTTGGTTGGTGCTCTTTTGATCTTGGTCAATCGTGTAAAATGTATTCCCATTTATCTCATATCCTTTCCAAATC
>NW_025300394.1:0-910 GCF_018294505.1 Triticum aestivum
TTATGAATTCGCAAAAGAATTTCAATGCTTTGCTTGAAGAAAAATTGCTTAAAGTTGATGAATTGGCTAGGAACGTTGATAGAATTTCTCTTGATGTTGATTCTTTGAAACTTAGATCTATTCCACCTAAGCATGATATCAATGAGTCTCTCAAAGCCGTGAGAATTTCCATTGATGAGTGCAAAGAAAGAACCGCTAGGCTGCGTGCTAAGAAAGATTGCTTTGTAAAAGCGTGTTCTTCTAGTTTCTATGAAAATAAAGATGAAGATCTAAAGGTTATTGAAGTGTCCCCTATTAAATCTTTGTTTTTCAATATGAATCTTGATAATGATGGGACTGAATATGATCCACCTTTACCTAGAAGGCGTTCCAAAAATTCGGAGTTTTTAGATCTTGATGCTAAAATCGATAAAAGTGGGATTGAAGAGATCAAAACATTAGATATTAATGAACCCACTATTTTGGATTTCAAGGAATTTAATTATGATAATTGTTCTTTGATAGATTGTATTTCCTTGTTGCAATCCGTGCTAAATTTTGCTCATGCTTATAGTCAAAATAAAGCTTTTACTAAAGATATCATTGATGCCTTGATGCAATCTTATGAAGAAAAACTTGAGTTGGAAGTTTCTATCCCTAGAAAACTTTATAATGAGTGGGAACCTACTATTAAAATTAAAATTAAAGATCATGAAAGCTATGCTTTGTGTGATTTGGGTGCTAGTGTTTCCACGATTCCAAAGACTTTGTGCGATTTTCTAGGTTTCCGTGATTTTGATGATTGCTCTCTAAACTTGCACCTTGCGGATTCCACTATTAAGAAACCTATGGGAAGAATTAATAATGTTCTTATTGTTGCAAATAGGAACTATGTGCCCGTAGATTTTATTGTTCTTGATATAGATTGCAA
>NW_025300395.1:0-910 GCF_018294505.1 Triticum aestivum
TCCCCTTCGCCTTCTCCGACGCCGACGCCTTCTTGGCGCGCTCCAGCGCCGCCGTCTTCTCCTTGGCCATGGTCGCCGGCGAGATGCGCAAAGGGAAGTGGTGCGGGGGCGAGAGCGAGCATGCTGAGCAGGGAGGAAGGAGGCAGAGAGAGGGAAAGAATGCTAAGGCGCAGCACAGAAATCCTCGCCGGGCACATTTATAAGGTCCCTTCCGAGTGGATGACAGGTGGGCCCGGGCGATCTAATCATATCTGGAACAGTTATGCAGGCGGGATGCGTGGCGAAAAAGGTGGCGCGGAGATCGAGGCGTCCATGCCCCGTCCCATCCGAACGCCGCGGTCCGCCCCGCTTCGCGCGCACCCCCAAATTTCGCATCCCGCAGAATCCGCAAGCAACAAATCAGTCTGTCAGGCGCGGTGTTTCCGGCGATCCGTCGCTCGGAGATCGTCGTAGCTTGAAAGATCACTCGACGCAAAAGCAGAATGGATCAAGTCGACTGAAGTCAAGTTGTTTCCTGTCGACGAAGAGATTCTTTAGTACAGAACAGCGCACAACCAGAGCGCAAAGGTTAATCGAAAACGACATCAACTCCTTCTTCACTCGAAGCCTCAATCCATTCGGGGGCTAATGATGGGGTTATGTACCTAGGGTAGGGTCATGGACCTGATCCAAGTAACTTACCCCAGGACATCCTTAGAAGAGGTCGCCTTCCAGTCGACCAACGAAGATTCACTCGACTAGCCTGAAGGACTCGACCACGAAGACTCACTCGACCACCAGGAGGTCAAGAGGCACTCTGCACTGCAACGGCCTGTAATCAAGTAGTCTTTATGATAGTAAAGGCACTTTATGTGGGGCGTTACCAGTAACGCCCCAGACTTAACTCACCTTAAACCCTCTCCTACGTGGG
>NW_025300396.1:0-910 GCF_018294505.1 Triticum aestivum
GTCGCGAGCCTCCTTGGCGAGCTCATTGCGCAAGCCCCGCAGCTCATCCTCCAACGCCTTGCAGCAGTCCTGGGCGAGCGAGGCGCCCTTCAGCACTGCGTCACGAGCGGCCGCGGCCTGAGTGGCGGCTTGCTTTTCCTCCTCGGAAGCTGCTGCAGCCTGGCTCAGCGCCGCTCGAACGGAGGTCTCGGAATGAACCCAGTCAGAGATCAACCCAAGGCGCCAGGCCACCAGGCGGGGGTTGGCACCCTGGAGGTATTCTCGCAGCCGACCTAGCTCAGCAGCAGCACGGCCCAAGACGACAAAGGAGGCAGAGGAGTCAGGAACCAGTGGAGCAGGAGGAGAAGACGGCAACGTGATCACAGCTTGGGAGACCGGGAGCTCCTGAGCCTGGGCAACCTCAACGACAGCATCAAGCGCCGGCATCTCCAGAGTCAGTGGGGCCACGGGGGCTGGCACCCCGCCAAGGCGCTCCGACTGGCCTCGCGAGGACGACCGGGCAGTGATAGAGGCAAAGGTGTCCCGTCTTTCAATGAGATGGTGGCTATCGTTTTGGAGGAAGTCGACTTTGACGATCCGACTACGAACGTGCGAGGACGTCGCGCCTTAGCAATCGCTAAACCAACTTCGAGAGGTTATTGACCATGCCGGAGCATGATCAACCTCACCACGAAGGTCTGTTTCCTGCAGGCAAACAAAGAACAAGCAAGAAACTAACATTGCAATCTGGATATTGCGAATATAAGAGGAAAGATTTATTGATCAAGGTGAGGTTCTGTGACGCCTTTGTCTGGTCGTTGAACACAAACAAAGTACGCGAAGTTGCATCTATGGCGAACTTTAATCTAAACAAAACCCGAAGTCTAAACGATGCCCTAAGGGCTGTATATATGGAGGAAGAGGGGGGGGG
>NW_025300397.1:0-910 GCF_018294505.1 Triticum aestivum
TGAACGCAAAAAATTCCGGAGTTGTAATAAGTTATTACAATTTTGAATAGCCGGTGTAACGGATGTGTTTTCGTCCGAAACCCCGATACTTCGAAAGAGAGCGTCCAGTTTGTATAGGAAGTGCATCCAGTTTTCGCCTTAACAATCTTTACTTTTTTGCACATGCCATGTGGGTGAAATGATGATACCATTCCTAGTTTCAACCTTTTCAGAGTTCATTTGTAGTGCTTTTCAATTTCGGTGTCATTTAGCTCAAAACAAATCAGTAAATGCATCAAAAATATCAAATTATGTCAGAAAGGTTTGAAAGTTGACAACGTGGCTTTGAATGGTGCATAATAAACGCAAAAAAGTTCGGAGTTGTAATAAGATATTAAAATTTTGAATAGCCGGTGTAACAGATGAGTTTTCATCCGAAACCCTGATACTTCGAAAGAGAATGTCCAGTTTGTCACGAAGTTCATCCAGTTTTTGCCGTAACCATATCTAGTTTTTGCCGTAACCATCTCTACTTTTTTGCACATGCCATGAGGGTGAAATGATGATACCATGCCAAGCTTCGACCTTTTTAGAGTTCATTGGTAGTACTTTTCAATTTCAGGGTCATTTAGCTCAAAACAAATCAGTAAATGCATCAAAAATATCAAATTATGTCAAAAAGAGTTGAAATTTGATGACGTGGCTTTGAATTTTGCAAAGTGAATACAAAAAATTCTAGAGTTGTAATAAGTTGTTAAAATTTTGATTAGCCGGTGTAAGAGATGAGTTTTTGTTCGAAACCCTGATACTTCGAAAGAGAGTGTCCAGTTTGTACACGAAGTGCATCCAGTTTTTGCCGTAACCATCTCTACTTTTTTGCACATGCCATGTGGGTGAAATGATGATACCATGCCAAGTTTCAACCTTTTCA
>NW_025300398.1:0-910 GCF_018294505.1 Triticum aestivum
GGCGTTTGCAACCACCAAAACACTTCCAAACTTGTGAGAGGCCGCCTACGCAAGATTTGGCGGCATGCTAGCCCCCGGACGCCGCCGGCCACAGCCGTAGACACGCGAAGGGCAATCCGCGTAGAGGGAATTTTTGGGATACTTCTCCATCACCAAAAATTATGAAAAAAATATTATCGTTCCTATAGCACATGTGCCCACGTCATGCAAAAAAACTCATGATTTTATCGCGCTCCGAGTATTTAATAATATTCACGCCGCATCGTTACCGCAGAATGGCTACTGCCGTGTCATAGCCTTCCGTTAGGGGGGGCACGCCCCGGAGACGCGTGCCGCCTCTTTAGACATGCCACCACACCACCCCGCATGTATGAGGGCCCGGTGCGATGCTCCGGTGGCATTGCTACCCCCAGGGCACCCGTCCCGCCTAACGCATGAGCGGTTGATCACGAGATCTAGCCCTTTGACTTCCCACGGACGGGCTCTGACCAGTGGACCTCTCCACCCGGTTGTGTCAGGTCTACCCTAGGGACACCCGGGAGCAACATCCGGGCCAAACCCACAGCTACATCCACTCCGTGTAGACCCGACGTGTCCGTTTCCTCCCCTCCAGGTGACGGCAGCGGCGCCGTCCGTGATGGGGGGCACACCCCGGAGACGTGTCTCGCCTCTTCGGACATGCCACAACACCACCCCACATGTATGAGGGTCCGGTACGACGCTCCGGTGGCATTGCTACCCCCAGGGCCCCCATCCCGTCTTACCCTGGAGCGGTTGACCACGGGATCTAGCCCTTTGACTTTGCACGGACGGGCTTTGACCAGCGGACCTCCCCGCCTGGTTGTGTTAGGTCAGCCCATAGGAACACTTTGGAGCAACAACCGGGCCAGACCCACAGCAAGATCCTCTC
>NW_025300399.1:0-910 GCF_018294505.1 Triticum aestivum
TCCCTTCCGGTCCTCTTTGGTTCGCAGGCTGCACAGGTCCTTCAGTAGAACATTTTGAAGGAAAGAAGACGAACTGACACCCCGGTCCCGGCAAGCCCAGGCTACCGGGGGCAGCATATCCAGATAAGTCTTTTTCCCCAGCTACGTACTTCCGTATGAAACTTGAACGTACGAAACTTTGCTCTATCTCATGCCACCGTGCTCCCTCTTCCCTGTGCCCAAAATCGCTTTTTGGGCCGGGATTAGGTTGTGATTGCGATGGAAAGGGGATTGGGCGAAAGGCCTAATCCTACTCTGCCCTTGCCTCCGCCAAAGGCGTGAGCGTAGTCGTGGTGTGAAGCAGGAAAACGGCAAGGTCTGTTGCCGGGGTGACGTTGTTTAATGAATAATAACAAGGACCTGTTCCTTGGTGTGAGCCTCGCTTACGCACAAAAGAACCCGGCAAGCACCCTTTTTCTTCATTAATACGTTGATTTAACAAGTACAATACGGAATGTAAGCATAAGCTAAGAGTTACAGAGTTCAAATTAGACAAGTGCCCGCAGGCTTAAGATCTAAACAAAGATAAGATGCCCATAATCCCTTTCTTGTCCCTCTCCTCAGGAAGCAGACCTAGATAGCAGGAGGGCAAAAGGGGCGCCTAGGCGAGGTACACGTGGCAGAAGGCACCAAGAGAACGCCTCGGCAGCCTTCCAGAAGAAGGCTTGTGATGACAGTGCCGGGGGAGAAGCCGAAAGATGAGGTAGCGGGCCGGTGGTACGCGATGAAGGCGTCGGTGCCATCATACTCCGACTTGACGGCCCGCCACCCGCCTTCTTTGTCTGCTACGGCCTTCCAGCGCCGGCCGCTAGAAGCGGCGGCCCCGAGAAGTTCAAGGAGCTGGCTCGGGAGGCCACCGCTAAGAACCCCC
>NW_025300400.1:0-910 GCF_018294505.1 Triticum aestivum
TGTCATGATTAGTAGAACAAGAAACAAAACCCAAAAATAATGTTCCTATAACTACTAGGATGTGGTGGTAAAACGCTCACAGTAAAGCAAATATCAATGTCTTACAAGTTCTTACCATGCAGCAGGCGGTGATCGGCAACCAGCGGTGTCAAGTAACTCCGAATATTGAGTAAAGCGATTGCCAGGGGAGCGTACGTATACACGGTGTAGAAATATGTGGAGCTGGGTTGGCTATATATGGTAGCAAAAGATTAGCAATAATCAATTCAAAGATGCAATGTTGAATAAACGCTCAACGACGGTATTGTGCTGGTCCTAGGCTAGACCGGACTAGAGACGCGAGCCTAGAACACTAATGAGGTCACGGCGTAGCACAACTAGCATCAATGAAGGATACTAAGTAGCTCTTGACAGCAAGATATAAGTGAAGATCACAACGACAGTGAAAATAATGATGAAAAATAACTGCCAAGCATGATATACAACAACTCTCTCTCCAACTTTCCTCTTGAAAAGTTTGAGACAATTTTCTGATAAATTCTTTCAAAGAATGCTACTAACTCAAGCTTTCCAATGCAAAAAGAATCACTCAATTCCGAGTTGATATGAGGAGTCAAAGAATTCTAAAACTGGCCTAAAAAATTGGAACAAGCTGTGTTCACGAACTTCAGAGGGCAAAAAGACCTATTTAGAAGCCGATTTTGAGGTGTCAAATATTGAACAAGCTTCTGCAACTATTTAGATGCGGCTCGTCGCTAGCTTCAATTTGAGTACTCACGGAGCCAAAACGGATATCGTATGAGAAAGATACACCTGTTTTACTGAACAGTGCGCAAAACAGATTCCAATCCGAATTAAGGTACGAGATTGATTCTAGATAGATCCGATTTTTTTTCTTCTCTTTTTTTTT
>NW_025300401.1:0-910 GCF_018294505.1 Triticum aestivum
CCAACACCTCTGGCATCTTGATCAACATCCCCATCACCTTCGCCCATCTATATTCAGTGGTTCACTCTCCCGCAACCCGCTATACCCTCTACTTGAACATGGTGCGTTATGCTTCATATTATTATGCAATGGTGTGTTGCCATCCTACGATGTTTGAGTAGATTTCCATTGTCCTATCGGTGATTGATGAATTGCTATGATTGGTTTGAGTTGCATGCTTTATTATTGGTGATGTCCTATGGCGCTCTCCGTGTCGCGCAAGCGTGAGGTATCCCCGCTGTAGGGTGTGCAATATGTTCATGATTTGCTTATGGTAGGTGGCGTGAGTGACAGAAGCACATACCCGAGTAAGTAGGTTGTTTGCGTATGGGATAAAGGGGACTTGATACTTTAATGCTATGGTTGGGTTTTACCTTAGTGATCTTTAGTAGTTGCGGATGCTTGCTAGAGTTCCAATCATAAGTGCGTATGATCCAAGTAGATAAAGTATGTTAGCTTATGCCTCTCCCTCAAATAGAATTGCAATAGTGATTACCGGTCTAGTAATGTAGTCAATTGCTTAGGGACAATTCCAAAACTCCTACCACCACTTTTCCACACTCGCTATATTTACTTTATTGCTTCTTTATCTAAACAACCCCTACTTTTTATTTACGTGTTCTTTATTATCTTGCAAACCTATCCCAACAACACCTACAAAGTACTTCTAGTTTCATACTTGTTCTAGGTAAAGTGAACACTAGGCGTGCGTAGAGTCGTATCAGTGGCAGATAAGGCTTGAGAGAGTATTTGTTCTACGTTTAGCTCCTCGTTGGGTTCGACACTCTTACTTATCAAAAGAGGCTACAATTATCCCATATACTTGCGGGTCATCAAGGCCTTTTTCTGGCGCCTTTGCCGGGGAGTCATA
>NW_025300402.1:0-910 GCF_018294505.1 Triticum aestivum
CTGGAGGCGGACGTTTGGTCTATGGGGACATTTGTCCCCGGAATCCACATTGTGTGTACTCCCTCCGTTTCTTTTTAGTCCGCATATAAGGTTTCGTCAAAGTCAAGATTTGTAGAGTTTGACTAACTTTATATTAAAAAATATAAACATTCACAATATGAAATCAATATTATCAGATGCATCATGAAACGTATTTTCATACTATATAATTTTAGTCCGTATATAAGGTTTGGTCAAAGTCAACCTTTGTAGAGTTTGACTAACTTTATATTAAAAAATATAAACATTCACAATATGAAATCAATATTATCAGATGCATCATGAAACGTATTTTCATACTATATAATTTTAGTATTGTAGATGTTTATATTTTTTTATATAAATTTGGTCAAATTTTATGTAGTTTGACTTTGACCAAAACTTATATGCGGAGTAAAAAAACGGAGAGAGTAAGTGCGTTGCGATCCGCAGCTAAAGTACAACCCCCCTGAAAACATCAACGGTCCAGATCGTCCTATACCCCTTCGCCTGAAAACTTAAAAAAGGGTAGGATGGTCTTTGCCCCTGCCCCTCCCCCAGTCCCGGCCCCGCGACGTACCCGCGCGGCCCGTCGACGTACGTACGTCTACGCATTTTCTTTTTACTGTGGCGACGTACGTTTTTTTTACCGCGTCGGTGGTCAAGCGCGTCGGTGGTCAAACCACGCGTCGCCCGCTGAAAGCGCGTCGTGGCGCGTGAACTGCGGCCCGCCGCCCCGTCCCGTCCGTCCCCTCGCCTGCCGCCCCGTCCCCTCGTCTGCCGCGCCGCCGCCCTCGACTGCCGTCGCATTGATAGCCCGACGGCCCGAGCGCCCGCCGCCCCGTCCCGTCGCCTCGTCTGCCGCCCCGCCGCCCCGTCCCCTCGTTTGCCG
>NW_025300403.1:0-910 GCF_018294505.1 Triticum aestivum
GCAAATCTTTTATGTCTTTTGATAAATCCAAAGTATCTTCAAATATCACTAGACTTGGAGTGTCACTAGGATGTAATGAGAAAGAGATAGACTTTTCGGTTAGGGCCCTTAAACAAGTGGAGTTCGACCGGCTTACCGTTGCTCCTAAGTTTTCGAGCTTTGTTGACCCTCTCGTGTCAGATGAGGAGGATGAGGATGCTGATGCCAATCATGAAGGCAAGCTTCTCTCTCATTTGGTTAAATACACGACTGAAGTAGACCTTGACGATACTGTACGCGACACTATGCTTTGTGAGCTTGTCGCGTCGGTGCGTAAGAATAAGTCTAACTCAGGAAAGAAAAGAGGGCGCTCTTCTAAGAAGGCAAAGGTCTCTAAACAAAAAATTGGTTCAGCATGAGAGGCATGTTTTGGAATAGCAGAGGTCTAGGCGACTTGGCTAAACACAAACACATTGCCGATTGTGTAAAGGATCATGCGTTGGACTTCATGGCTATCACTGAGGCGGGCAAACGTGACTTTCCAACACGTGATCTGGACCACTTCTCATGTGGTTTGGACTACGAATGGCACGTCCTACCGCCGACTGGGAGGTCTGGTGGAATATTGCTAGGTATTAACTCTACGTACTTGCAACTCTTGTCCACGTCAAAGGGGGAGTATCATATCAAATTCCACCTTGGAAACAAGTCTGACAATTTCCTTTGGAGCATGGTAGCTATATATGGCGCCGCTCAAGAGGAGTTTAAGTCTGCATTTCTAAAAGAACTTATTAATACCTGAGACAATCCCCACCCCATGTTAATCGGGGGGGGGGGGGGAGGATTTTAATATCCTTCGATATCAGCATGAAAAAAACAATGACCGGTTTGATACAAGGTGGCCTTTCCTCTTTAATGCTGTTATTGACAG
>NW_025300404.1:0-910 GCF_018294505.1 Triticum aestivum
GGACTCGCACCACTGCTGAGATGCTCGAGGATAAGGACCGTGAAAATCGGGCCTTAAGGTTAGAGCTCTTCAATACCCGTGCCGACCACTGGGCCACTTTGACTCGGTTCGCACCGGCGGTGCAAGCTGGATATTCAGATATGCGCGATCTCTATCCAGTGAGATCTGCTCTGCCGGACGTGATGGTTTGGCGTGATGTAGGAGGCATCACCCCACCTCGCGGTCCCCGTAGGCCACCGTTTGTTGGTCCAAGGCCTCATCCTAGCCCCTATGGTCCACAAGCTCCGCGAGATCGTCTGTTTCCGGATGAACATGTTGAGCTTCCAGGCTATGGAGGTGACTTCTACGAGGACTACTACGGATCGGTCTGAGTTAGTAGTAGTATCACTAGTTCGCACTAGCTGTGTCGTCTATTGTCCTGCGTGTCTCGTGGGATATGACTTAGTTGTACTCTTTCCGGAGATGTAGAAAAATAATGTATAGGAGCTTGGGATGCCTCCGATGAGATGTAATCCTCTTTTCACCATATTAGTACTTTGCTTGGTCTTGTACTAAACCTGTATGGTGTGTATGACGATGGAATAAAGAAGCAGTTTCTGTATCTACCATGTCATACGGATGATCATCTTGCATTCCGAATTATTCCTTACATTATGTATCCTATGTCGGAATTTTATCATTCTGACTAAATCATTGTCTTGTTTACCTAGGATGGTCAACACGCGCGCTAACCCTGCTTCCCAAGAGCAGGCCGAAGGCAGTGAAGCCAGAAATGAACATCTGCCTCAACCTCCTTCACTAGCCGAGGTTATGATGGAAGCTGAGAGAAACAAGCGGGAGACAAACCGTTTGTTGGAGCGTATTGAACAGAACACAGCACACCATCAGAGGGCTAACGTGGTGTCACTCA
>NW_025300405.1:0-910 GCF_018294505.1 Triticum aestivum
GTCATCAACACTCACAGTTTTGGCCGATTCTGGCCCGTTTCGTGGACTATTGCTCACTTTTTTGGGGCCCCGGAGTGATTTCCACGATTAAGGAACCCTTGGGTGCGCTTACGGGTTGGTTATCAACACTCGCGGTTTTTGTCGATTCTGACCCGTTTCGTGGACTGTTACTCACCGTTTTGGGGCCCCAAAGCGATTTCCATGGTTGTTGAACCCCAAGGTGCGCTTAAGTGTAAGTCATCAACAATCGAAGTTTGGGCCGATTCTGGCCCGTTTCTTGGACTATTACTTAGTTATGGGGTCCCGAAATGACCCCGGGTTGTGTTTACGTAACGGTCAGCAACACTCACAATTTTGGCCAATTCTAACGTGTTTTGTGGACTATTACTCACTGTTTTTAGGTCCCGAAGTGATTTCCATAGTTGTTGAACCCCAAGGCGCGCTTACCTGTCGGTCATCAATACTCATAGTTTTGGCAGAGTCTGGCCCGTATCATGGACTATTACTCACTTTTCGGGCCCCCGGAGTGATTTCCATGATTAACAAACCACGGGGTGCATTTACGTGTCGGTCATCAACACTCACAGTTTTGGCCAATTCTGACCCGTTTCTTGGACTATTACTTTGTTTTTGGGTCTCGGCGTGATTTCCATGTTTGACGAGCACCGGGGTGCATTTATGTGTCGCTCATCAACACTCGCAGTTTTGGCCGATTCTGGCCCGTTTCGTGGAGTATTACGCACTGTTTTGGGGTATCGAAGTGATTTCAACGATTAACGAACCGCGGGGTGCGTTTACGTTTCGGTCATCAACACTTACACTTTTGTCCGATTCTTGCCTTTTTTGTATACTATTACTCACTGTTTTGGGGCCCCGGAGTGATTTCCACGATTAACGAACCACGGGGTGC
>NW_025300406.1:0-910 GCF_018294505.1 Triticum aestivum
AATACTCCCATGAACCTCTCAAAGGGGAACATATTGTGTAGAAATACAGGACCGAGAATGGAAATCTCTTCGACTAGGTGGAGCAGGAGGTGCGTCATAATATCGAAGAAGGATGGTGGGAACACCAACTCGAAACTGACAAGGCATTGGACCACATCGTTCTGTAACCGTGGTAGATCTTCTGGATTGATTACCTTCTGAGAGATTGCATTGAGGAATGCACATAGCTTCACAATGGCTACTCGAACATTTTCCGGTAGGAGCCCCCTCAAAGCAATCGGAAGCAATTGCGTCATAATCACGTGGCAGTCGTGAGACTTCAGGTTTTGGAACTTTTTCTCCGCCATGTTTATTATTCCCTTTATATTCGACGAGAAGCCAGACGGGACCTTCATACTATTCAGGCATTCAAAAAAAATGACCTTCTATTCTTTGGTAAGAGCGTAGCTGGCACGACCTTGAAACCATTCCGGATGCCGGTCATCTGGGTCTTTCAAAAGTTGCTGGTCCTGCCGTGCTTCCTTTGTATCATTTGTCTTCCCATACACGCCCAAGAAGCTTAGCAGGTTCACGCAAATATTCTTCGTAACATGCATCACGTCGATTGCAGAGCGGACATCTAGGACTTTCCAATATTCTAGCTCCCAAAATATAGATTTCTTCTTCCACATGGGTGCGTGCCCGTCAACTCCCCGCGGAACTGATTGTCCGCCAGGACCCTTTCCAAAGATGACTTTCAAATCCTTGACCATATCAAATATCTCAGCACCAGTACGTTCCGCAGGCTTCGGCCGGTGATCTGCCTTGCCGTTGAAATGCTTGCCTTTCTTTCTTACGTTATGATTTCGGGGAAGAAATCGACGATGACCCAGGTACACGTTCTTCTTACAATTAACCAAACGTACACTTT
>NW_025300407.1:0-910 GCF_018294505.1 Triticum aestivum
TGCATTTACTGCTTATTTTGAGCTATAAGACCCTGGAATTGAAAAGCATTTCAAATGAACTCTGAAAAGGTTGAAAGTTGGCATGGTATCATCATTTCATCCACATAGCATGTGAAAGAAAGTAGGGAGGGTTACGACAAAAATTAGATGCACTTCGTGTACAAAATGGACAATCTCTTTCGAAGTATCAGGGTTTCATATGGAAACTCATCTGTTACAAAGGGATTTCAATTTTTGAACTTATTTGAACTCCAGACTTTTTGTGTGTTCAAAATGCACTATTCAAATCACATCATCAATTTTCAACCCTTTCTGACTTCATTTGTTATTTTTCATGCATTTACTTATTATTTTGAGCTATAAGACCCTAAAATTGAAAAGCATTTCAAATGAACTCTGAAAAGGTTGAAAGTTGGCATGGTATCATCATTTCATCCACATAGCATATGCAAGAAAGTTGAGAGGGTTACGGAAAAAATTGGATGCACTGCGTGTACAAAATGGACAATCTCTTTCGAAGTATCAGGGTTACATACGGAAACTCGTCTGATACAAAGGGATTTCATTTTTTTTAAACTTATTTGAACTCCTGACTTTTTGTGTGTTCAAAATGCACCATTCAAAGCCACATCATCAATTTTTAACCCTTTCTGACTTCATTTGTTATTTTTCATGCATTTACTGCTTATTTTGAGCTATAAGACCCTGAAATTTAAAAGCATTTCAAATGAACTCTGAAAAGGTTGAAAGGTCGCATGGTATTATCATTTCACCCACATAGCATGTGCAAGAAAGTAGAGAGGGTTACGGCAAAAATTGGATGCACTTCGTGTACAAAACGGACAGTCTCTTTCGAAGTATCAGGGTTTCATACGGAAACTCGTCGGTTACAAAGGGATTTCATTTTTTG
>NW_025300408.1:0-910 GCF_018294505.1 Triticum aestivum
TGGAAACCGCGTTAAACTCGTCTCCGTAGTTGAGAGGGAGCGGCCAAAGCAATGTGCAATCGTCTTTGTAGTGGAGCTGGGAGGGGCAAGGATAAGGGACGAAGACCGGGGTAACATGTCGGATGCGATCATACCAGCACTAAAGCACCGGATCCCATCAGAACTCCGAAGTTAAGCGTGCTTGGGCGAGAGTAGTACTAGGATGGGTGACCTCCTGGGAAGTCCTCGTGTTGCATTCCCTTTTTAATTTTTTTCGCGCCGCTTGCAAAACAAAACGCACGTGTAAGTAATATATTTACGGTGTTTTATTATTTTGCACGAGTGCGGTAAGTCATAGCTGGGTGCTCACGATTCACGGGTCCAGCGTCGGCGTTGTGGCGCGGCAAGCGTGCACTGGTGCGGTTGAGAGGGAGGGGTGGAAACCGCGTTAAACTCGTCTCCGTAGTTGAGAGGGAGCGGCCAAAGCAATGTGCAATGGTCTTTGTAGTGGAGCTGGGAGGGGCAAGGATAAGGGACGAAGACCGGGGTAACATGTCGGATGCGATCATACCAGCACTAAAGCACCGGATCCCATAAGAACTCCGAAGTTAAGCGTGCTTGGGCGAGAGTAGTACTAGGATGGGTGACCTCCTGGGAAGTCCTCGTGTTGCATTCCCTTTTTAATTTTTTTCGCGCCGCTTGCAAAACAAAACGCACGTGTAAGTAATATATTTACGGTGTTTTATTATTTTGCACGAGTGCGGTAAGTCATAGCTGGGTGCTCACGATTCACGGGTCCAGCGTCGGCGTTGTGGCGCGGCAAGCGTGCACTGGTGCGGTTGAGAGGGAGGGGTGGAAACCGCGTTAAACTCGTCTCCGTAGTTGAGAGGGAGCGGCCAAAGCAATGTGCAATCGTCTTTGTAGTGGAGCT